>NW_012130066.1:2923096-2924710 GCF_000143395.1 Atta cephalotes
TATATATATATATATATATATATATATATATATATATATATATATATATATATCCATGCATTACATTACATCGTATATATAAAAGCTTGTTCGAGGATACGTATTCATCCTTTCAATGGCCCAGATATCTATCTACAGAGAGCGATAGAGGACATTGAGACTACGACATCCTGCACATTACGAACTTCCGCGAATCAACTTCCACTAGGTCGGAACAACGGCACATAATTCCTCGGCAGCGAGTAATTACTTCGGCGGGAAATTTCCGTCTCTAACGATGAATTGATGATACCCGCACAATCTAATTAGCATTACTTCTTTCCCTTGGGTTTCGCGGTAGACTTAACGCGTTAACTTTTTGCACAAGAAAGGAAATATGTGCATTGAACAATGCGAAGACAAGCAAAAGATCTTATCATAATGTCCTGGAAGTTCCAAATCAAATAGAATGTAACACAAATAAAAATATGAAAAATGAAGACATATATACCAGAGATGAGATGAAAGAAAATTTATTTTTAATTTTAAAATAAAAGTTTATTTTTTTGTATTTATGAGCTACTGTAAAGTATGCGAATGTTTTTTTAATATTACAAATATTTTTTTTACTCCTTGTTATTTCATTGACAAGTAAAATTGTATACATTTACTTTTAAATTAAATAAAACAGAGAAAATGAAATATTGCAAAGTGACTTGTTCAGTTTGATAAATAAGTTAACAGGAATAAAAATATTTGTTATATAAAATATAGTTGATAATAAGATAACAATTCTGTGGATAACTATCGAATCTGTTGAAACATCTCTTTTAAGTTTTTTAACTTTTTTCGAAATTCGAACATCATAATTAAACAGCAAGTGAGTCGATATCTATGTAGACGTTCCTGTTCTAAACTTTACATGACAGTATCTAATTCGGTAGCCATTAACCTGTCTGGCGCACAGGGAACAAAGTAAACTTCGGTCTGTGATTGCACCCCGTTTAGTGTGCTCGTGCACCTTAACGTTAGGCTGCGCAAACTCGGTGTTTAGTACGAGAGCTAATTTGGCATTGACCAGTTACGCTTTGGCGCCAGTAGACTTACCAATGTTTATGTTGCTGTTGGTTCCGGACTGCTTACTGACAATATTACACCGACCGGAAGTAGTGGCGACATTAGTCGTTCCTGAAATACTATGCACTCACAATTTCCGTAACTTAGTTTGACCTGCTTCCTTTTCTCGTTAATGCAAAGAATAAAAATGCACTGGTATCTGCGCTCGAAAAAATAAGGAAATTATTATTTAGCTACAAATAATCAAGTAAATATTTTAACCATAAAATTTGGAAAAAAGATATTAATAATTATACTTTGTTTTTTCTTATAATTTTTATTGAATAATGTGTATCTTTGAAAAAGTATAATTTTCTTTGATTTTTTGTTGCATTTATCTTTTTTATCTATTTTAATTATCTATTTTAATTATGTTTTAATAAAACTTTGTATACATTTACATATATATATATATATATATATATATATATATATATATTATTCTTTATTATATTAATACTAATACTAAATAAATAAAATTAAAATTTAATTTTAAAGTTAAAACGTTTAGTTAGTAAA
>NW_012130066.1:2924730-2925869 GCF_000143395.1 Atta cephalotes
AACGTAACGTAAGTAACGTAAGTAAGTAACGTAAGTAAGTAACGTAAGTAAGTAAGTAAGTAAGTAAGAAGAGAGAGAGAGAGAGAGAGAGAGAGAGAGAGAGAGAGAGAGAGAGAGAGAGAGAGAGAGAGAGAAGGAGAGGAGAAAGTTTTTTCTTTTTTCAACCTCATTCGTCAGACGGTTAATTTGTTTCGAAGTATCAACGTCGAGCTCGATTCAACATGGTATAGAAGCGTGCGGCGCAAAGACAGCGAAATTATCTTGCGCGGCCGCTACAATCGAAAGCAAAGAACGACCGCTGCATGTAATGAAATATTGTATTTCTGGAAGATAACTCCGCCGGAAATGCTTGCACAGCTAAACTTAACCAACGAATTTCTCGGCGCGCAGGCTGTGGCCGAATTGCATCGCGACGTTTAATTAGAGCAAAATAATTTCGTGAATCATGCTTGCACTGCGCGTAATGTATACATACATCATTTTGTTATGCTTTCATGTACATATAAATAATATTCTTAAAAGATTCCTGAATTTACGCTAATAATTCAATAATTTAATAATTCTTACAGATAAATTTTTAACTCTTACGTTATTAGAAAGAACTGAATTCCCAATTTTGAATCTTTATTTAAAACTAGTTCACAATTAAGTAATTAATTGTTGATAAGCGAGATATTCTGAAAATCATTTGATTTAAAGTTTTTTGAGGAAGATTTATTTAACTAAAGAGTTCCTTTTGTTCTATAGCAATCCAAATTAATTAACTTAAATTGTTAACGGTATCCAATAAAACATTTTAAAATAAAGTTCCGTTAAAATATGCATGTACTCTTTTAAATGATGATTGTTTTGTAAATTGTTTTGTGAAATTAATGGATCAATTAAAAATATCTGTATCTAATATATGTATAAATTGTGTGTAAAGTAAGTAGTAAACTACTTTTATTTATAAATTAGTGTGTAAATTTGTACATAGTGTAAATATTTTACGAAATAGAATCGAAGAGTTGAATAAATTTTAAAATAAGTTTCATCTTTAATTAAAATAACGAGAAATAGTAGACAATACATATAGCGTGCAAATATATATACATATATATTATATATATATATATATATATATATATATATATATATAT
>NW_012130066.1:2933917-2938053 GCF_000143395.1 Atta cephalotes
TTATGTTACGTGTGTGTGTGTGTGTGTGTGTGTGTGTGTGTGTGTGTGTGTGTGTGTGTGTGTGTGTGTGTGTGTGTGTGTGTACACACACTTACATTGCGAGATAAGAAAAATATTAGGTTGATTTGCTTCGCAAAAGTTGTAATTATACAGTGATGTTACTACCGAAAGAATGAGAAACAGACAGCTTCTTTTAGATGTGCCTATTCCGGACTCGATCAAACTCCCCTAAATTTGACCAAGAAATATCTTCTCAACAAGATAAGATAATCGTGCACGTCTACCAAAGAAACAGTGTTTATTTCAAATTCATGGATGTGGCTTTTTATAAGATCTTAATTAACTAAGATGTTTGTTGGGATCTTTCTTGCTGTGGATAACAACAATTGGCAGCGTGCGCAGGTATCTTAGGAGAGAACATGTGTTTGTTTTCGAACGACAGTATACTAGGAAAGCTATAACAGAGAGAAGAGCGTGTAAGAAGTAACTCGGCAATGAACACTTTCGTACTCGAAACTCTTCACGTGAAATATTTGACGTACGTTACTCCCCCGACGAAACGTTTCCCCGGCATTTTAATTAACAAAGAGTTGATAGCCTTGATCCTCATCTACGTTCCTACCCGTCTTTTCGCGGCATTCTACCGTCAGACATTTTCACAGTAATTGGAGTAATCCTATCCCGAATTCTAGGCACGAGGCAATGCGAGAGAAAGAAAATGGGCGAGAAGGAGGGAGATAAATAAATGTCAAGTTAAATGATACCGGCGGTACTCGCTGAGTGTAGCAATTATACAGTTGTAGCGCACCGAAAAGAACACGAAAGAAACACGAACTCAGTGCATTTGGGTCGGAACGAGTTCTCTCTGTCCGACCACCGCCGAATCTGATTTGAAGATAACGCTAGGCGAGATAAGTAAGCAGTCACGAGAAGGAGTATTTATTGCTATCTGCGGCGCCATGAGAGGACGTACGGTCTGTGTTTTAATGAACAAACGTTTAATCAGCAGTTCTGCAAACTACCGAGAGCTTTATCAATCGGTCAACGACTCGGCCCTTTGGCCAATTGGTTTCCGTCACTTCATCTAATCGATTCTCCGATGTTTCGCAATTGTACGTTTATTTATTCGTATTCGAATGCATACATGGCGTGTATACTCTCGATAATATTTCATAATGTATATATTTCATTTTACGTTAAATTATACATCAATACCGAAATAAGCAGATGTCGATCAGCAGTAAAATAGCAACAACCATAAACACCACATAATAACGTTTGCAAAATGTAACAGTTGGAGCAAAAATTAATAGGACTGACAATTTATATCGGTGTAATGTAATTGGATGCGTCATAGCGACTAATACCATGACGTTTAGTGAATACAAGTGTAAATACCGTTCCCATTTTAATTAGCAAAGTTATACCCTTCCATCGATTGTGTATCGATAAAGTTCATCGGTAATCCCTGATATGCAAGTGGGGGCTGACTGCTTTATGTAATACTAATTGGCAGAGTGGATACTGCTGTTAACAGTTACGTGGCGCTTTGCGTAATCGCCTTGCAAATGCCGGTCACGAGTTGGCCTGTAGATACACAAATGCACAATAGGGGACACGTGTATGCACGTATGTATGATGCACCTATAAACGCATCGCCACCGAGTGGAACGAACGGATAGTCAGGAAATGTGTCATTCCCTGCGGAGGCTAGATAGGACCTCCGTTACCGCCGCCGCTGCAGTTACCCTGCGAAGAGACTCTTGCGGTGAATAGAACTTGTTCTATAAAACTATCTCGGACGTCCTGTAGCGTGTCCTGGGGCGTCACGGTTGGGGACGTATCGGGCACTTTCAGGCTCAAGCAGGACCGTATGCAGGAATTGTTTGCGCCCCACTAAGGCTTAATGAAGCATAGCCCGCGAGTCACACTTTATCATTTATCACAGTACCTTTTCAATATCTTGTTAAATCTTTTGATGAAAAAAATGTTTTTTTCCATACAATTGCTTTCGTTAAATCCAAATTCTTCTATTCTTTTATACTTTGATTTTTAAACGTTTAAAGAGAGATTTGAATTGTTTCTATAAAAGTACTTTTAAATAATCATAAATTTAGATTTTTTACTCCATGAGTAAAAAAATTATTATTTTTCTGGTTTATTCGAATAAAAATTAATCTAAATGCATTTATAAAAAATTTCCAGGATAATGCCGTTATTCTTTTTTCTCCATCAAATTGAAACAATGTTTGATAGATATTAATATCTCTTTTCTATAATAGATAAATTGCGTTTTTATTTTCACATTTCACATTGTGCGAATAATTGTATTCGCTTCCATCGTGATGCAATCAGTACTTCTTTTACTCTCAGATGTATTCTGTTGCGCTAGAATTTACTAAGCCGTGCCGGGCATGAGGCGTCGTATAATGCATTTTGTATGCAACTTTCGTAGTATTCGTAGTGCGACACTTCATCATTTCCCGGGCACTACATATAACTTCAGAGGCAACTAGAAGGATACATGGACCTAGGGAAGTACGTGGTATAAACATGAACGTAAGGCGAGGTGTATTCCGGAGAGAGAAATGAAGGCTACGCAGCGAAATTTGTATAATGCTCACTCGGATAACTATCTCTACTTCACATTTAACGGGTGAATTATGACGTATTAGCATAGTAAAAATCATTTTACATCTGTTACATAAAGTTTAATAATATTTCTTTATATGTTTGTGTTGATGGAAACTTTCTGTACTTACTTAAAAAAGATATCTTATTAAGATTTATAGAATATTATGAATTTTAAAATGCATCGCATTTTCCAATCACTTTCTTAAACCTCTAACATAATTATGATATTTAATTAAAGCCACTCACAAGAAGTGTATTTTCTCTGCCTACGTTTGTGGTATAATTTTATCGTAAATTAGTACTTCAAATATCTCCCGAATGCGTCATACATAACTCACGGCCGCCTTGTATCTAATGGACTGTAGAAAATAACCCGTCGAGAATAAATTTACAGCGGACACCCATTCGGAACGAGGCGGTGTAAATTCAACATAGCCTTCCCATTTAGGGCATAAAGTAAATTCGGCCCACAGCCCTATCTATAAATTTAACGGATGGTCCCGGCGATTACCCGTATATTTTCTCAACTCTACGGAAGTAAGAACGATGGATCTTCAGTCGACATGTTCCATCGCTAAACTGTCGATCGTAAGACTTACAGTTCAACCAGCACACCGCGATGTTTTACCGTCTATAAAATATTTTACGTCTTTGCGGTCTCTCTCTCTCTCTCTCTCTCTCTCTCTCTCTCTCTCTGTCGCTCGGACGCAATGCTGCGGACTTCGAGTTACGAGGGAAAGGCTCGTATACCTGGTTAAAACCCAGGGCTTGATGCGGAAACAACGTCTTGATTTAACGCTAGCGACTGCTACGATTTTCCTCATTACCACGTTCACTGTCGAGATCCCCGCGGTGATCTCAAAAGAACCCACAACGGACTCAACCCTATTCTAACTACGCAGCCTACTAGGATAAAGATCTGATGGAAGAGCCAAGATGTCTTCTATGGGACCTACTCCGCAGGACGCTCCGTCACGAAACCCAGATCTGTCCCGGTGATTATTAACTTAACAAAGAGGTTTGAAAGGGAGTTTCGTGCTCGATATGCCTGTCGCTCAGGAATGCATGTTGCAGCGAGATGAGCTGTGATTCATCCGAGAGACGAGATCGAAATTTCCGACAAACCGGATGCATGCCTAAACACTCCTGCGGACCTTGTTTTGGTATTATCATTTAGTATTATCAACGCATCGTTAAATATCTCACATCATGTTTCGCTCTAAATCCGATTCTCGGCAGCCCAAGAACTAGAAAGATGCCGAGTATACTTATCACTCAAAAGCATCAGGATAACAAAATTACCAGTGATCTGTAAAGATATGACAAATATTGGTAGGGATGAAATACATGGTGACTTCTTAAGGCTCGCGACTGACAAAATGCATTCAATATTTTCTCACTTGTGCCTACGAACAGATAATCGAAGTAGTTAAGGTCAGTAAAAAAGTAATAAAGAAGAGAGAAAAGGAGAGAGAGAGAGAGAGAGAGAGAGAGAGAGAGAG
>NW_012130066.1:2944671-2946505 GCF_000143395.1 Atta cephalotes
AGAGAGAGAGAGAGATTTTGTGGATGCGGGAGACCAAAAATCGGCATCTCCGGTCCGCCCAGAGGGCCACGAAGCCGCTTAAGACCGGCTAAGCTGCTTACAGAGCGGACTGCGTGCTGCTACTCGCTGCGACTTGCTGTATGTATGTATATGAAACATTCGGAATACTAAAGCAAGCCGATCCTACTCACCGTCGGTTCTCTCCTCCCGGAGAGGAGCATCGTTAACACCGTGGCTTACTCCGAAAGCCACTTTACACTCGCGTGCGCGTTAACCTACCGCACTGAGTCCACAAATTCGCGGCCTTGAGGCCATGGATACTTCATCGAACAACGCCGGTAAATTTATTCAAGATTATACGGGAAGGGGAGGACTATTAAAGCAGCCGTCGCACCCCATCATTTTTCGTTGCGTTTCCTCTTTGATCCCGCGTGGCTACGCAACGTGGGAAAAGAGAATTTATACGAATCGAGTTTTTGTTTTGCCTGAAATACATCTAGGTACTAGATAGGATATCTCTCTCATTAAATGAACGTAACAGTCATCTATTTAATAAATTTGTTTTTGTAATTAAATCGTATTAAGTTGAAGAATTGAAATAATTATATGTATCTATATAAGTTATTTTAATAATTTTTCTCTAGGTTTCACCTTTTATTAATATAAAAATATTATATTTCTGTATATTATATATACAATCGAAGAACATTTTTCATATTGTAAAGAAAGCAATTCTTTTTCGCCGTGTCATTTATCGTGCGGTAGATCAACCTTGGTAGGTTTATAAGAGCCGACACTTCCGCTTGCTCCTTTCGTTCACGATCTGGAGATGTCGACTTTTTCCTCTGTGGCTGCCTGAAAGATATGAAAAGAGCCGGGCATCAGTCATCCCCGGAGTCGCGCAGGGCCAAATTGTCGCATCTTTGGTTTTTCTTGAGAGAAATGCGGCATAATGGAACGAAGGGAGAGCTTGAGTAGCCATGAAAAAAGGCTCTTCGCGGTTGTATCCCTTTTAGTCTGACCCACCCCTCGACTGTCACTCAGAATCAGTCGGTTTCTCCTCTATCCGACTTCTCTCTTCTCTTTAGCTCTCGCTCTGGGATTCACTCGATACCGATCTGGCATGAAAAGTTACGCTGGTCTTTACACTCACAATAACGTCTCTTAATCTCCGCGGACGGTTTAGTCACACTCGGGAATGCAGGTTCATGGAAAGAGATGAGTATGATTCATCGAGGCATTGAAACCTAATATCGATGCGGATTGATCTTGATCTCGAAAGGCGGAGTCTGTTAGGATTGATCTAAAGAGATGCTCGATGTCGACTAACGTCAATCACATTATTACTCGCTTTATGCAACGTCCGTTCACCCATCCGTTCCTGAAGCCGCACCTTACAATCGATATCGCATCGATATAACATTACAACAACTGTAGTGAACAACCATGGTGAACAATCCGGAACTTTAGGATCAATATCATTGGCTCATTTTAAAGAAGCAAATTCGATTCTTAAGACTACAATCTTCTTAACAGAAGGATAGCATTAGGATAGAATCATTGAATTTAAAGATGCGGTAAATAAAAATACAGATATTTAAAAAATTGCATTTTAAAGTGTAAGGAAAATGATAAAACGTAGCACATTTTTTTTGTTGATTAGTGAACGAAAAGGAGAAAGTAATAGGATTTACAACACATATATTAATGCACATCTGTATATCACAAGTGACTTGTAATATATGTAAATACATCTACGAAAATATATATATATATATATATATATATATATTACTAAAAATTAAATTTAGAAATAAAATAGAACAATAAGACT
>NW_012130066.1:2948469-2951615 GCF_000143395.1 Atta cephalotes
CTACGAAATATATATATATATATATATATATATATATTCCTAAAAAATAAAATTTTGAAAATAAAATGAACAATAAGCTAAATTGATATAAAATTAGCATAAATCATTCGCGAAAATGATAAACGTATTAAATTTTTTCAATTTTCAGTTCTTTTAATTTAAAAAATGGATCTAATCAATTAATTATAAAAAGATATGAAAAAATATATTTATTACATTATATAATATAATTTATTTAACCTTATAATGTAAAAATTTTACAATATTTAAATCTTATAATATATTTAAATCGTATATGTGAGAAACAATCTATAGAAAAACATGCCTTAAACGGTCTAGCTGGATTTTAAACTTGTTGTATGAATTTATATACTGCATGTGTAGTCCTTTAAAATGCGCGCCGAAATGATTTTTCAGTCTTGAAACGCAAACTTTATTAAACTATGCATTATATAATATCACAAATTAAATTGACTCGTAATTTAACAATTTGATGCTCTTTACGCATAAAAATTTTTATTTTATTTTATATGTAATTTTTTATTTATAGTTATTGAATATTTGAAATAGGAGAGATTAATTAATTCTTTGTTATATTATAATATCTTTTCGACAATTATCATAATACTTTTACGAATACATAATATTCAGAAAATAAAACATAATATATGCAGCGCGCGTTTCATCCGAGTCAATTCATTATGTATTCGTAAGATTTGTAAGCCAATTATTTTAAAGAATTCGAAATCTAAAGATCTTTAAGGATCTCGAAGTTGGCTTCATGAATTCGGTTAGAATAAATTGCGCTACGCGTACGCGAGAGACGATCGAAATTCTCATGAAGAAGCGAATCGGAAATGGGAATGACGTATAAAGGAGCCAGAGCACGTAGGGTCAGTTTGCCAGGCAAGGCATATCCTGTACCGTGAAGAATCTCCAGCAAATCTTGTGTATGTCCAGCTCGTCACATGACCCTGTAGTCTCCACCTGAATACTGATCGCTGTTCTCCGGAGACTCGGGAGACGCTTTGCGTCCCTTTGTAAAATCAGTAGCGAGCCTTTCAGACTCCTTTTACTCCGGACGCAAGCTCGTTTCCCGAGACCCTTTATAGTCGCATACCTTTCTGTCATCTTACGGTCGGCCGTTGTGTCTTCAAGTATAAACACGCGGTCGTTACGTTTCGTCATTTCTACCGTTACTATCGGGAGAAATAAGAAACACGCTTTTTGAATTAGCACCTTACGCACGAGCTTTTTGCGCGTAGACGCAGTGATAATAATGTCACATGTATTTTCATCTTGCGCGTCGTCAGTACTTACGTCTTCAACAACGATAGAGAGACATGGACTACAAAAGAGATTCAGTTATAATATTAAAAGGAAATATTAAATATGCAGCTCCTTGCAATTTTACTTTGTAAGTAGAGATTGGAAAGAATATGAAGGAAGTTACAGATTTTGTGGTATATAATTTAATCTTGATTTAATCTTGATTTCTTTTCAGAAGAGTATAAAAATTTTTAATATGTGACAAGATATTAGCATTTACACGTCGAGAAACGTGCATAAGATTTTTTTCTATTCATAAAGATCTAATTTTATAGCCTACCCTTCATGACATTAAAAGTTTCATAAATTTGCTATACAAATTTAATTTACGAATCGCTGTGATATCGCCATATTTAAAAGTAGATCAAGAGCCATTCCGCGGTTTGCTGCAATTTTATCGTAATACATCGACCAATCGTTACACTTAAGAATTAAATCTAGTGGCATCGTTAAACCCGAAGAGGATCGGGGCTAGTCTCTGACGATATAGCCGGCTTAATATCCTTGACGTAAATAGATTACCGTAGCAGCGGGTCGGGTTAGACGCTCTAGCTCTCTGCTAGCGAGAGGACACGGAAGCGCGATAGAGCGAGCAAGCCTCGTGGGAGGGTCTCCGTGTGAGACGAGAGGAGAAGAGAAATAAAGAAAGAGCGGTTCTTTCGGAGGAAAATGCAGAAAATTCGTCGCGCAGACTGTGCGACGGCGACGAAGCATCGGCTAAGAGGGTAGCCGACACGGGGGTGGGCTTGCTGATAAGAGAGTACCGTAGGAGCTGGCACGCTTTGACAGCCAGTAAATTAAAGTATATTTCCACGACGCTGGAAGGCAGATGCACTGTACGCGGTAATCCGAGAGATTCCCCGAGAGCAGAGATGAAAGGTAGACACGAAAAGAGGGAATTTTTTATGAACGGAATCGGCATGCCGTTGGGAGCTTGGTATAGCCGAGGGGGAGCTGGAAAATCATGTCCACCTGGGCGTAGGAGCCATCAACCGGGAGAAATGGGAGAGTAAAAGGAGTTGTCAGAATCAGATGAAGAAGGGAAAGAAGAGAGAAAGAGACTGCGGAGCGATCTGAAGTACCCGAGACGCGTCCGATGGATTCGAGCGAGAGAGGGAAATCGATGAAGATGGCAAAGCCTCAAGAATACAGAATCTTAGTAGTCGACGAAGAGATCGGTCGAGCGAGGATTATCGCCTAAAAAGAGGAGGAAGTTTCGCCGATCTTAATTGGGTAATTACGATAATGCCGCGCACGCAGGCGCCAAGATCGACTGGCGATTAAATTCGTGCCGTTCTTAACTTTCGATAACCAGGGTCGGTTGAATAACCTCGATAAAGTTCACAATTATTTCCTCGATATGCGATCATTCTTCCGGCAACTTGCGCTACATTTTCCGCGCGAAGTTGCTACCTAAAAACGCGTTACGTTAAAAATTAATCGGTAGTTCAACGTAGCGATGCATTTGCTTTAACAGCTCCCTGTCGCTTTTACTCTTACAATTGTTAGTGCCTATTTCTTTTACTGCACTATCACGACTTGTAGCTCGCAAGACTAAACGCGCGATTAAGAGGTCAAATGCCAAGGTATAACGGTGGGACGTTGCGGTAATATAGGAACTTCGCGAGTAAGAACTTCTTACTCGTTCGTTTCCCATCCAAACTCAGCGTTGTTAGAAATTCCCGAACGACCGTACCGTACTTTCCTAGGAAACGGGTAATGTTTCTCTCTCCGAAACACGTACCGGTATATGCATATACAATATACACACACACACATATATATATATATATATATATATATATATATATATATAT
>NW_012130066.1:2955308-2970853 GCF_000143395.1 Atta cephalotes
TATAGAGTATCTTTATTACTTTCTTTTAAATTAGTGAGAAATAGAAATAGAATTAGAATTAGAATTTATATACGTAAAATGAAAATGAATTTTTTTAAGACTGAAATTTTTATAGAAGTATATCTTAAATGTATAATTATATAATTGTATAATTATATATTGAAGAAAATCGATTTTTTATTTCATTAGAGCGAGAAGATAATCATTTAATGTAATCGTAGGATATCTCCAAAAATCATTATAAAATTCATATGAAATTCCTATATATAATCCGATAATTACATACGCAATCATGAGAAATCATTATGTAATATTAGATAAAATTTATTTTACTAAATGACTTCATGTAATGAAGAAAATTATTTATTATCAGATGAAATTATATGAAATCAAATAAAATTATGTAATTTGTGGGACAATATTTCAGCTAGTGGTTACTTCCGAATTAGAGAATAATACCGATAGATAAAAATCACAGAATCGTAATAGCTTTATTACGATATTTTCATACTGGCAAAAATTTGGAAGCAATTTTTAAATACATTTTGAACATAGATTATTGTGAGTGATATATGTGTATAAAGTGTATGATGTGCATGCATGTGTATGCTAGTCTGGATTAACATCTATTGCCGCGTACGCTATTTAACTTCGGTGCTGCATATTTCCCACAGGGCTCAGCGCAGAACATTCCGCGGCGTGAGAAAATCGATAATGCCATACATAACGTATAAATCTGTCCGGTTGATACATAATCACGACCTGCCATAAAAGTATAATGTCGCGTGTTGTCACAGCGCGCATACGCTGCCGCATATTTTTACCGTTATCCGGCCGTCGACGCGCTTAACGAAACCGAATGGCACCACAGTTGGATTTAGCGAACTCCATAATTTCTTTGCATAGAACTAATTATACAAGGAAAAATGGAATTGCGCCGTTTCAAAGAGGCAATCACAATTTAATAAAATCAAGTATTACAAATGATGAGGTTTTTTTTAATATATTTCGTCCGTTTAAATAACATACATCTTTAATTATTGGATTGTTCGGAAAGTTCGTGCCGCAAAAGATTTAAATTTAATAAATGTATACTAAAATTTAAATTTTTTGCGTTTTTCCTTCAAAATCAGCACGAACTTTCTGGACAACCCAATAGTATTTACACATACATCATATATGTATATATCATCATATACATTATATATGCGGAAATTTGATAAATATATTTAAAAAATATCATACATATTCTTGATCAAAATATCAAAAATTTATGCACAAGGAGATTAATAATGTCTTGCTTTCAATTATCGACAATATAAAGAGAATCTTCGTAAGAGATATTTTTAATTCTTATAATGAGAGCCTAATAAGCAGCGACTTAATAAAAACCCCCGAGGAAGCGCTCGATGAATTTAATAAAGTTGCATCAACGGCAAAATAATACGGCTATTCTACGATCGATATTAGAGACCGAAATTTTGTAACGTAGATGAGATGCAATTGGCGTTTTTCAGCGCATAAGACCGTCCTTTTTAGTCTCACGAGTGAAGTAATGAAGACGAGATGCAAAGTTAAAGTGGAATGCTTCACTACGCGGAATGTTCCACTCGATGACAAGTGATCCTCGAAGAAGCGAGTGAGAGGAAAACATTGTTAATTTCCTTTGCAGATTCGAGTGTCTCTCGTACTCGCCCCATCTCTCCTTTTTCGCTCCCTCTCTCCTTAACCCGTCATGCAACTCGTTTCAGAATGCCGATTAAATTAACGTCTCTCCGTCAGGAGGAAACGATTGCTCGGGTCGAGACAAATCGAATTCGAGCGCCATGTAATACGTTGTAAAGTGACGCGACTGACATATTTCGGATTTCTCAGAGACTATAGCGACACGAATCTCGAGAATAAAACTCGTGTATAAAGGATAATATAATTTAGGCGTAGTAAATATTCTTTTAGTTTCCTTCTTTACCGTATTTAATTTTATTATAACATGATAATGAAATATATTTGTAGCTTCATATTGCTGTTTAAATAATGAGGCAAAGCTATCTAGATCGCTGCAGCTTATCGAATATCCGTTAAGAATTTTAGCTTTCATATTTGCATTACCTACCACTTGAAACTTTACTTTGTAACTGCTTTTATTAGCTTTTAATACTTAGAATTACTGACTTATAAATCCAATTACAGCGGCAATAAAGTGAAGTTCCATGAAAGCTATTCAATGATCCAGACTATTGCCCCGATATAATAAATTGAAACTTTCTTTAAATGAAGCAAAAAGTTTATCGACGATTGTTGTATACGCATGTATGTTTGTTCTTTCGCAGAATATTTTTCCAGTTTTTCAACGAGCAATCTTCATTCTTCTCTCTTCTGCTATTCAATAATTATTATTAGTTTTATAATCTTTCATTGCCATAATTTGTTGACTAATCTTATAATTATTGGCGTGAACCAGCCGGCGTACCGTACAGAAATGTAAAGCGCGTGCAATGTGCCACACGCATGGCTGCATTTGCGAACGAACGCAACAGCTCAGCCACTGGACCAGAGTGTTAGAACATTAGGGGATTCCCCCGATGTGCCTGATGATCATTTTATATTAGCCGAGGGGAATCTGCATGACAATGGATGGCTCCATTGTGTGATAAGCGCTTCACACTGCGCAACCCCATCCATATGTTAATATCCTCCCGTGCTTACAGCGTCGGCTAACTCGTGAAAGTGAATTATGTGTACGCGAAAGTGCGTGATGGTACTTCTCTGTGTCTGTTGTCTCCGTGTCTGCCCCCTTCCCTCATCCCTCGGTCCAAAACTACCGCCAGACGCGTTACATCCGGATCGTTCTTTCACAGTTTCAAATTCTGCGTGCGTCTTTACGCTAAGCGAGACATTTCTAGAATTGCAAATTACAAGAGATCTCGGGAGAAAATGTATTTTCTTTCTTATCTCGATAACAGTTTGCGATTAACTCCGAACGAGTTGATTAAAACTTAATTTTTTAACGTCATTGCGCGCCGATTAAAATGGATTATTTTTTTATTATAATAAAAATATTTCTTCTTTTTTTTATTAACAGATATATTGGTTTCTAGAATTTTTTATTTAGAGTGTAGATTTATGAAAATATTGTTGAGTTTCACTCAAGAAGATTTTTGCTTTGTCTCTTCTTAACATTATAATTACATTCCATGGCGATTTCCTCGTATTTCCTGGAACTTCTATTCATCTATCACAGTTGCGAAACTAGGAATCTGTTGTTTTTGTTGTGCGATTTCTGATAACCAGCGATCATCCACGCGAATCACGAGACGAAATGCGTTTCTCTCGCGTGCGCGCGCGCACATACGTTTCCTCGCCAATTCTCGAAATGAACGTTTGTCCTTTGACTGCTCGATTGCGGTAATACGACCACCGTCGCAAACGTCGATTGTTCGCATGGTCCAACGCGACGTAGCGCGATACTGCGGAATACTCTCGCATACCTTTGGAATCGCGACACTGAAACGGGACGAGGGTTATCACTGACTGTCAAAGAGGTGGCGGCAAGTGTCGGGGTGTTAGGTCGGCAAACGGCACAGCGGTCCCTTTATGATGGTGTCTGGTTACCTCGAGAAACGATGAGAGAAAAAGGCCCAATGACGAAATTAAGAGTGCACGCAGTGAGACGAATCTTCGCCGAAGCGTGACATAATCGTTTGATCGACCTTCGATATTCGCGCGATCTGGCCCTTGAACGCAGAACGCACTGGCGAGCAGATTGCCTTAATTAAACGCGTAAACGCGAACTCGAATGAGCGTTCGTTTGCTCTTTGATGTTGAATTACTTCCACATTTTGGTAACAAGAATTCGTGGTAATTTAAAAGCTGCTGCTAAAACAAACCGCGGGAGGGCTGTAGAACGATCAAAAGTGTTACGAAAATATACAGAAAGCACCAAAAGTCGAGTAATTCTTTGTGAAGTCTCTTGACAAAAATCTTTTTTTTTTTTTCCTAGAAAAAACTGATGAATTCTTTTTACTCATGAAAATTTTATTTCCAGGGGTTCAAATAATTTAGGATTTAACATTATTATTATTATCTTTTTTTTTTTTTCAAGTATATAAATATCTCAAGTATTGTAGCCTAGTATTATTAGGCCTAATATTATGCCTTAAAAGGATTTTTTCATTCATATAAAAATTATGAATTTTTCACTCATATAAAAGTTATGAATTTTTAATCACGTTTTTTCAAATTTCATACTTATTTAAATTTTTAAAAAATAAATAAAATACAATTCGGTTTTTCTTACTATAAAAACTTGTTAAAGGTCTCATAAATATAGAATTAATAAGTATAAGAATTTTTTCACATTTTTATATATACCTATAGAATAATAAAAAAAAATTACTGTGAACTTTAACGCCCATTTTAAGAACGAAAGTTGAAAATTTCACATTGCCGACGAAAGATTAATCTTTTATTTAAACATTTTACGTCATTGTATGCAGAGCTATTAATAATTTATTGATAAATTATAATTTTAACAAATTGGGATTAATTTTCGTAATAGTATAATCGAAATTATTGATTATTCATTTAATTTAATTTATTTTATTTAACAATATTTTAATATTATATTCCCTTTATTACGATACTATAATGATTTGTAGCTTATATTGTAGATATTTCGCTGCTCGTAAGCAATATTATTTCCATCTGTAATATCTTAAGAAGGAACATATGCAATGAAATGGAACTGGTATGACGTGTGACATGATCGTTTGCAAGAATCATTTGCAAGCATTATGCACCTGCACCGTGTGGCAGAATACGGACGGACTACACAGGTGACAAGCAAGATTTGTGGTAAGGTATATTATGCGGGTCCGTAGAGCAATGACATTGTGACATAATATCTGCATTTCGCTGAGAATAATGCTTTTGCGTAACATGCAACACAGCATAAGAATTATGCTAATAAATATATTAGTCATATATGTTAATAATACATATATTGTTGTATTTTTTGAATTTCATCTACATTTTACAGATATAAACTTTATTTTTTATAATGAATAATATTGTCTCTGCTAAATAATTATGATTAAATATGGAAATCAGCATCATGGCATCGATTAACATGATTATTATTTATACATCTCGTGTATCATAATAATACATCCATCATACAGTGAGGCAATATGTGCGGCAGCGTATGTGTATATTTACATAAGTTTCAAATATTTTTATTAAATCAATTATTATATATTACAAAAGATACACAGATAATTTTCTCTCTGGTTTTAAATAGGAAGACATGTATAGATATTGACACAGGCATGTATAGATCCATTAGATAATTGAAATAAAAAGAAAAAAGAATCTTATAATCCTTGAAAGACATTTAATTCGACTAAGGACTTCTAAGAAGCAGAGATAAAATAAAATTGCTTAAAGGCGAGAAACATCATTGAATGAACTAGCTTTAAGGCAAATGACGTAGTGGTCAAAGAACACTGTTCAATTACGCGTATCCCTATACTTTATTTATATTCGACTTATTTTATATTCGATTTATTTTTATTCGACTTATTAGCAATTAGCAAATGACAAACTAATCTTGTTGATTATATTAAAATGTAATGCATTATATATAGCTATTTTCATGTAAAGCATTCTATATGGGTACAAATTGTTATTTGAATTTTATGCGCAATCGTTAATGCTAGAACAAGAATACCATAAAGAAATACGTTGCAAATATCCTCGATATGGTCAGCATACAACAAAATGTACGCAAAGTAAAGAGTACATGTTAAGAGTATATGCTATATATAAGTGTACGCGATTCCGTTATATGAAGGTGTTACTTACGCTAATAAATTTACTTTGGATCTCATAAGTAGACTTCTCATTCAGATAAATTCATAAATAATTTTCGCCGTTTTTTTGTCGCTCGATTATTTGTGAATGCATATCATAATGAGAATATATTTAATGCAACTATCAATTATTAAATTTATAAGCTCAATATTCTATTTATTTATGTATTTTAACTATATCTGTTTATAAAATTTTTTTAATTTGATTTAAAACATATGTATTAAAAATGTAATAAATTTTTTAATTGTATACTCTATTATTGTATACTCTACTATTGTTTGTAGTTTTTAAACTATAAACAATGGAGTTTGCAATTGAAGAATTTATTTTCTACATTTTTATTGTCAGAAAGAACAATGACGTTAGAAGTTACAAAAATATATGTTATTCTAAGTTCTTTTGTTCTTGTATCGGAAGATATCTTGAAAAAGAAACAACAATAGCGGAAACGTTAAAAGTACAGACGAAAATGTGTTACTTTATCAACAAATCCTGATACATCTCGATTGAATCTTGTATCTCGATTGAAGAGAACCTGAGGGTAAAAACACAAAAGGAAGAGGTTTTCGCAAGAATTAAAAGAAACTCATGAAGAATTGAGAAATCGAATGGTTTTCATTCCAAGCCATTTTCGCAAACCTCTACTTTCATCTTTGGCTTCTCTCCCGAACGTTCTCTTCTCCTTTACACTTTTGACGAACTGATCGTAAAATGTTTTCCCATAAAACTTCCTTCCTGTTACTGGTAGCATGTTGGAAATTGTTACAAAGCACGCTGCGCGGAAAATAAGGTTAAGTAGGTGTGTGTGACAAAGAATCAACAACTATTCATCTGTATTTTTACGAGCATTATTCTGATCGATAATTGGAATTATATGCCGGTTCTCTAAATACATGATTAAACTTCTCTTTTTTTTTTTCGAAAACAATTTTACGATGTATGTGTAAACAACCTTTTTCAATTATTTGAATACATTATTCTTATATTATTAAATGTCCCGATCGTGGAAAAAATTATTTTTCCGTTTACTGCTTTTAAAATTATATATACTTTTATGTTTTTTTGTATTATAAGTATACATTGATATGAATTGAAAATATATCTCATATATAAAAATTTGTTTGTGCAAAGGATGGGATTTTTTTAAAGAAATGGAGTTGTTATAAATGAGTAGATACAATAGTAATAATTTATTGTTGGCGCATGCATAGATTAGATATATTTAAAAAATTAAAAGTGTCAAAATTAAGAGAACAAATTTGATGAAAATTATATACTTATACATTAATACATGGAAGAAGGTATTTTTTTATATTTACGTGACAAGATGATAATAATATAACAAACGCGAAAAAAAACTCAAGAATAAAAAAAGGACTTAAAATGATAACACATAATATGATACATCTATTACATAAGTCGAAAAAAAATATATGCTTGTTTTATAGAAATAATAAATCGCTATATATACTTACTTACTATATATGCTTACTTTTATATTTTTAATTACCGCGCAATTGTCATTTATAACTGATAATTAAATAATAGGAATTGCTATAATTGTAAAATTGCATCAAAGTAATAAAATTACGATAATTTGCGGTTGTAGTTAATAAAGCTTAAGAAAGGAGATGCGTTTTTATCAAAGCATATAGCAGAAACAAAGGCTGCAAGTAAAAAAAGGAGGCATGATATCCCGGTATATCATGGTGAATAATAAAAACTCGCGTCTACATGAAGTACACGTGCCGTTTTCATGATCATGATTGCATGTATCTTAGCGATTTTTGCGAGCCGTGTGTTCCGACCAAAGTACATCTCAGTATATAATTGATGTGTGCATTTGGTTAGAATCATCTTGCTTGGTTTTGCCAACAAATTAATCATTTTCTTTTAAAACTTTTTTACGCGCTAATTGAGTGATTTAAAGAATTCAGATTAAATAGATTTTCTTTTAATCATTTGACATAATCAACCATAAGTACGAAATAAATTGTATCAATATTAATTGTATCAGAAATAGAGAAATAAATTTCAGTTCAATTAAAATTATTAATTTAATTAAATTTTTTTGCAGTATCTTAAGATGCTTATATTAGCATCGTTATTAAATTAACGATCAATTTAATTGCGATATTATTTTACTTACTTCGACTTTAATTTATGATTACATTTCAAATATTTCCGACAATAATTGGTGCATCAATTTAAATAACTGGAAGATGATATTTAAAATTTATGTGTATAAATGTTATTAGACAGCTAGATTTAGCTTTAATTGTATTCGGCCGTTCTTATTTAATTTATTTAACTAAGATTAATTAATGAACTGAAGATTTTCTTCTCTCTTTGTATTTTCAACGTTGTGCTTAATACTAACAGAAGCAAGCTTAAATGTACAAATTTATTGATTATAATGCTAAAATGGAACATTATAAATTGAATTCAACATTACAATTGCCATAATATCGATAAAATTTAACCATGTTTAAACCACTAATACGAAAACTGATCAATTGCGAATCATATTACAAGCATATATACATGCTGCATCAATAACAAATTCAAATAGTCTGAATAAATTGCTTGGAAGTTTGCGAGAAGGCTGAGAAAAATGTCCATTGCCTGAAGAATATTCATTCTTAGCGGATTTCTGAACTCTTTCTATGCACAGCGACATCACAGTCCTCGCAGCGCACAAGGAATCCGGAATACCAGCTTTCGCATTTGAAAAGAAACTGACAGAACGGCAATAGCTGGTAAGTAAAGCCGGAAGAATGAAAACGAAACGGAGGAAAAGGAAAAGGAGTCATATAGCGGAGAGATGCGCCGTGCATCTCCGCGGTAAATAATAAAATTTCACAGTAATAGAAATTTATCTGATCGTTTTCGCATAGTTTTGTTTGCTTATAGATAACGGATGATTTTACAGAAATGCCATAAATATTTTATAAATCTCTTTCAAATAACAGGTTCCTTTTCAACTTATTCTTTTATTTGTATATACCTACATCCCGTGTATTTTAAGAAGCAAAATTTAGTAAGCTTTATGTCTTACAGCAAATACATTCTTCATTTTCTTCTTTAATTTCAAAGGAAGTCCGGAGATGAAAGTAATCTGATCCATCGGTGCATCAGATTACGCAATACATCACGATGTGCGCGTACTGAACGGCGGAGATTTGATCGATCATGTTGCATGACGCTATTGCACATAAAGTTTTTATATGTATTGCGCAAAAACCTTTTGGCAGTTACACGTACTGTCGTGTAAATCGAAGTATCACCGCGAACAACAGTGCTGTCACGCGACAACGAGGCGCGCGGAATGTAAAAAACTTAGATTACAAAAATGCATCAAGCTGGACGGTGACAAATAGTCAAACTTTTCTCGACCTGCAAATTACACGTATTTTCATGAAAGTGCGCGAGCGGGATGTCCGCCTTCGAACACGTGGCACTTAGGGAACGGCACTTCGTCCTTACGGAGGGATTTTCGTCAGGACGAATCGCGCGCGGAATGCCTGCGCCATCGTTCGCAGTGCGCAATGGGATTTCCGGAAGTTTTTCGACCAAAGTCATAAACGTATTTATTCGTGCTCACAAAATTCGTGTTTCCGTTAGTGACATTACATGCAAAGTTTCCGAAAATCTTTGGATTCTTATTTTAATGATTTCTTTAGAAAAATTCGCATAAATATTCTTTTACAGAAAAGATATCGTGGAAGAGTATATTTTTAATATTTCACTTTAAGGAAGTTCTCGTGCTTTCTAGTCAATGGACAGTTTATTCATAATAATATGTAAAATAATTATAATTATAATTAAAATAATGGAATAAAAAAATTACTAACAATATCTTATTGTACATAATATAATTATTGTTAATTTTATATGTTACTAAATATTTTCAAAATGACAAAATAAAAGTTGTAAGATGCTCATTTGATATATACACATCGTTCATTTGACATATATTCCAGCTTTTTTTATTGAAAAATATAAATTTCCTATAAACTTCAGTTTAAATGAAACTTTACAAGAAGAAATTTAAGTGTTTACTTTATAATTATAACATTTTAAATTGATATAATTATATTATACGCGCTCATTTTAAAGAGAATAACTACAGAATAATGTTATATACCTTCAACTTGTAATATAAAATTTTATAAATTTAGAATTAAATATCTTTAAAATGATACGGTAAAAGTCAATAAAATTTTTTCTAGATATTGATATTATTAATTTTTGTATTACATGTACATTTTATAGTCTTATATTTCATCTTGTCTTATATATCAAACATGAGAACCTCCTTAAGATCTTGACATTTTGAGAACTCCAATTTAATACTGAGAACCAATTTTGAAAGAGGATATTAAAGAGGAATCGATTTTTGCTTAAAAAGGCAAAAAGTAAGATAAAAGGAATAATGTTTTTTTTTATGGATTATGATCTCTTATATACAGAATAATATTAATAAAAAGTTCGGGACAGATAGGGAACACCTCGAAAAATAGAGTACGAACATATAGTGTATTTATCCAAATTTCAGTCGGCCTCTTTTTAACACATTCTCTTTTATAATCAACAATTCAATTAATTTTCTGAGAGGGCAATAATTTTTGAAACTGTATGTTTAAATAATTTTCGAAACTGTATGTTTAAATGGGAGATTCCTTAAAGTTTTTTACTGAAAGAAATAGATCTCGAAATCTGTGTTAGAATTAAATTGACTAGTTAGTGCAGAAATAAAAAAATTTTATGTTCTAAAATACTGCGTATAATACGAATGTTGTGATAACCATTAGGCACAAGAACTGTAAGTTAGAAAGTAAACATGAAATTTCTTTTTCCTAAATATTACAAACGATGAAAGAACATGGCGAAAGGCAAAAGTATTAAGAGTCATGCGGTTACAAAGAAGGTGCGAGGACGATGGTCCAGCGAGAGAAGGCTGAAACCGTGACAGAGGAAAAGAACGTTAAGATTCGTAGGAGATACGCGCCTGGCGGCTGTAAATAATGAAACTTTACATCAGCACAGAGATGCTTGCGGTGTTTTCATTGCGTGAAGTGGAACTGTCTAGACGCATTCACTGCTTTCTAGCAGGCGAGCGAAAGCGCTTTTATAGCATCCTTTTCCCTCCGCCCCCGCCCGCTTTTCCACCATCTCCTCATCTCCTTCTGCCGGGTCCTGCAATTTCCCGCATCGTACTTTTCTCTTTTTTATCGCCTACTTTTTCGCACTGTATGTTCCCGCGTGCATCCTCTATCTAACGTCCAAGCCGAATTGTGCCACATTGAGATGAGCGCTGAGCCAGCCGCGCCTGTGAGACGCGGGAGCTTTTCCATTCGCGAGTTGAGACGAGCGTATTTCTACAGGAGCGAACGTGGCGTTCGATCGAGCAAAAGTACGCGCGGAATTCAACTCCTCGTTTCTCTCCTCCCTTATCACTTCGCCAAACGGACCTGAAACGTTCCTCTTTTATTAAAATGGAATAGCGCGCGCTGAGCGCGTCGACGCAACGCGCCGTTGCGCGTAATAGCACGGGTCATTTGCCGAAGGGAGTGCGTGACGATTGGGTTGATCGAATTTACAGCTCCTATACCGGAGCTGAGAACCGTAGTATAGCTATGGAATTACCCCTTTCGGAGGCAAATATTTCCTGGTCCCTCGCAGCAATTTCGGCGGGTCTCCCCGACAAATGCTATTAATTTCGATGGCTTCGAACATTCGCAATTTTCATTAGCATTATTTTATCACGTTGAATCAGTATTTTTCAAGGACATAATACTCATATCGGTTTTATTAGCATGTCAATTGGACAGAAAAATAAGCAGAAAATATAAACAAACGCAGCGGAAAACAAACGGAAAATTTAAAGAGGCAATTGTAGAAAAATATTTATGAATATGCTAAGGAATTGTAATTCTTATGTTGAAAAATACAATTTTAATATTTATATTAAAAAATACAAGTAAAAATACAAGTTTAATATTTTATATTAATTTAATTTTTTTATTTGCTTTAATTTTGTACCTTGTCTAAAAGAATTTATTTTCACTGTTAAAAAAACTACACTACTATATTTAAAGTATTTAAAGTAAATATTTGCATATATTACATTAATACAAGAGAATATTTTTAAAAAATTCACACTGTCAAATTATATAATATTTGTTGGAGATTCAATGTCGGAATTAATATCACGAATATGAGCTCCATATTTTAATGTTTTCAGAATGATTTGTTAAAAAATCTTTGTCGTTTGAGATTTGTCCATTATATATATTAATTTGCTAAACTTTGCATATGTTGAACGGATGTGAATATGACTTGCGATTATATCTTTTTCACATTATTCTTCTGTCGTAATGTAATAAAGTCGTGATTAACGTCAGGAATATCGCGCGCGCGCGCACAACGATTATTCATATTCTAATGATTAGTGCGGGCGATCATAATTAATCGTATTTTTACGAGTAAGTACGAACCACAAAAAAAACCGTAACGAATGAAGGAGAAAAGAAGAGAATGAAGTGACTTGGGAAAGACTTGGGAAGCATTGAATGACAATTCTCATGATTGTGACGCGCGTGCAACTATGAGATAATTTATTATTTATTACTTTATTTGTTACTTTATTTGTTATTTGTTACTTTGTGGAGTTAATCGTTTATACTATAATTATAAAATAATGTATATTACAATATTGTTTCATGTACGTTTCATAATTATTTTTTGAAATATTAATTATCATTTGTACTCTGTTATAATTTGAATATATTTGTAGTTTATAGATTAACGTAGTGTTACAACTCCACTTGTGTATCGCATCAGAGAATAATGAATTATATTTTAATTTGAGATAATAAATGAATAATACGTGAAAATTAATTAAATATACATATATATTTAATATGTGTATATTAATACATATTAAAATATGTATATTTATATATTTAATATACATATATTAAATTAAGAATGTAAGATTATTGCGAATAAAAATAATTTCTTACAAATCTATTATTTTAAAATGCCTGATGTGTTAGAACAAATATTTAATTCTGGAATATATCTGCCATTTATTGTGCGTACACATAAAACGATCGTCCGGCTTCGTATAAACAGACAAGATTTTCAATAAATTGAAAATGTTTGCGTTTCTTTATTTGTTTTCCCTTTTCCGAATTATTTTTAATAAAATTTGAAGTCTGTCTCGCTACGTCTTTCCAGGATTAGATATAAATAACAGAATTAAATAACGAATTAATTTACATACATATGGAGAAATTTTGCAGGATTTTAATAAAACAAGAGAAAAGATAAATCGCCACATTTTTCGCAGTAATTGAATTTTATTTTCTTGATTTATTAAAATTAAAAATAAAATTTTTTCTCGATTTATCATATTAACATAATTTTTTCGAAATATGAAAATTTTGCATAAAACATGACAGTTATAGATTAATTTAATTAAATGTTTTTTTTTTAAATTAAAATAAGGTGAATTACATTTTTTGAATAAATATTAAATTTTATGTTGTACATGTGTTATGAAATGGTTGATTTATTGAAAGTGCTTTGAAATACAAGGAATATTTACAATATAAATATACAAACATATTTTATTCATGTAATATATCATATTTTATTCATATATACTTTGTTTCATAGAGCGTTGAATATTTCGTGGTAGCAACAAATCGAACGGCGCACGGCCTTATTGTTAGTATGTGTTTTTTGTGTACATACAGCGGACATTGCGTACGGAAGGTCGCCGCGCTATCATTCATATTTTGGCAGTCATATGAGGAGATATCAACGTATTTCGCTCCATACCATTGCTAAGCACTACTCTCTACGAAAAATTAAGTTTGCTAATTTACAAATCACATCGCTATTAATTTGGAAGTTTAACGAGTGATGGCTATTTAGCGAAATGCACATTTTGCGCATTTAAAAAATAAATTAGTATTTCTAAAACTTCTTTTTAAGTAGGAAATATTATTAAAATAATTAAGTGTGTTATTTTATTTTTTATTTTTTCTAAATATTTTTTACTCTCTAAATCTGAATCAATGAAATTCAATTGAAAAAGAAAGGACATTAAAGTATTATATAATTAAAATATCGATATTTGCATGTTAGTTTCAATACTATATAATATATTATATTTATACACTCTAAAACGAGGTTAGCTAGATTCTACGTTTCATTGATCTTTTATTTCAATTTTATCACTGATTACCCAGTGGCATACTTGGGAATAATAGTGGTTATTTGCTGATTCGGATTTAGAAAGCACGAAGAGTTTTCAATTAACGTTTAATGTTTTTCGTATTTTTTAAATTGGCGCTTGTTGCGTATTTCCTCTTTTTTCGTTGATCATTTTCTTTCACCTTGGCGAGAGGTAGTACTCTGAGAGCTTGAAGGTATGAGGATGGGGAAGCTAACGTACCCATTATCGCCGATTTAACTGAATAAACGAACCGCGACTGGTTCGCGTCGCGCATTGCATTCGGGAATGGCATTGAATAATCGAATTAAAAGACTTTCTTTGTTGTGTTAGTGGTGTGAAAGATTTTTATTTTTCCTGATAATTAGTCTGTGCAGTTTGTAATTACTCGCGAGTGTTTTTTGCGAATATTATACAATCTGAGAAGGAGGTTTGAGAAGAGAAGGAGACCTAAAAGAGGCATCAAATGCCGGCATAGATAATTATCCTTGGGATAAATAATTTATTATTTATTAGTTACTAATTAAAGAAAAATAAATATATGAAATTTTAAAACTCAAAAAGTAAAATATTTTTGAAAATCGTATTATTATTTTATTCTACCTATTCGAAAAACGAATATATAATAAAATTTGATGTATAGTTATTTTTTGAGATAATTGCTTAAATATCTTTTGGACGCTACTTTAATTTAGATCTTTTATTTATATGTTATAGAATCAACATAGTCAACAACAACTCCGCTGTTCCGTCGATTGATTGGTGAGTGACAAAAAAACCTCTTAATACTATAATGAATTTATGAAAAAATTGTAATTATATATGTATATGTATATATAATATTTATATCCAGCTAATAGTACAATATTGTAATTGATATTTGACAGTTTATAAATTCATTCTTAAAAAAAATGAAAGAGCTAAAATAAATTGAATAAAACATTTAATCTTGAATCATTCATTGATTTATTATGTGTGTATGAAGATGCATTTGGATACGTGACATATTCAAATGTATTATCGTAATTTTTCGAGTTCACTATTCAGAAAGGAAGAAGGAGAAAGATATGAAATGAATTAAGGCATAAAATAAAACCAAAAGTAAAACAATTTTTTAATAAAACTTTTATTTGAATTTGTAGTGTTTGTATTTCAATCTCATAAGTAAGAAATATAGATTATTACAATATACTTATGTATTCTATGCATTTATTTAAATAGTGCAAATAAATAAAATAAATACAAAACATATATCTATAAAACATAAAAAATTATATTTTTATGTATTTCTTCAGAATTAAATATTATATAAATCGGTGCAAAATACAAAACTGAAAAATTATTTTAATATGTTTATATTATACACACACACACACACACACACACACACACACACACACACACACACACACACACACACACACAC
>NW_012130066.1:2970873-2974497 GCF_000143395.1 Atta cephalotes
GGATACCTTAGGAACAGTTAAGAAGTCAAGAAAATTTTATTTAACTACCAGTTAAATAATTGTATTTGAGATCTTAAATCATATTTAGTTACCGGATATATATTTAATATCTAATAAAATGTGCGCTAATGATTATTAATTGCACTTATTTTTACATTGCAGCGCCATATTAACGCCATTAATTTTTTATATCTAAATTGATCAACTTTATATATTAATTAAAAGCAAAACAAAATGACACGAGATCAAATGTTTCATAGTATCTTATTACACAGAGAAGAATTATATATATTATTTTAGAGATTTATTGGTTTTACATGTTTGTTGTATTCAAATATTTAATTGAAATGTATATTCCTAATGTATTACGTATGAAATAATTTTGAGATAATAGGTGATACGTGTAATACATATGCATACATGTAATGCAAAAAGAGATTTGCGCGTATCAGTATAAAATTTCATAAGAAATATATATATAGTATGTAAAATATATAAAAAAACGTGAAAATTTTATGTAACAGGCATAATTTGTTATGTAAGATACGCGTAATTCTGATTGTGCCGAAAATTATTTCTTTCAGATCTTATGTCATTGTGAATATCGCGTAGCAAATATGAAATTATAATTGAAAAACGAGCTTAACTATAGAATGGATAAATACGAATTCTTTTAGCTCAAATTAATAAAATTTGTTTATTGTTTGTTAAACTCGTATACATATAACTTCGTCTTGGTTTATAATTTCATATGATGCTGTTTAATCTTGAACTTCTGAAACTAACTTTCAGAATCAAATTTATATATTAGTTTTTATATATGATTAAAAAAATTTTTTTAGTTCTTATATATAATAAAATTTGGATTAAAAAATTACGCAAATAAATTACGCGAATAATATATGCAAATAAATCATATGAAAATATAAATGAATAATGATATTTAATTATTATTTTAATAAACATTGTTTATCTTTTATGATTTGAATGATGCGCACTTTAACAATCGATCGTAACAGTTTATCTTGTAAATAAACGTAAAAGTTTTACGCTAATTTGTTAGCGCTGGTAATCAACTGACAATAGAAGAAATTTCCCTCCTTCTTCAATCTAATTGAAATGTAGCCAGAATAGTCAGGACAAAAAGTAAGTCCAATATGACCAGATGACTCGATTGTGAAATGTATCAAGATAGTGAACACTATTGACAAAACTGTTAGAATATATAAAAGATATTCCTGATAAAATATATTCTTTTCTTACAAATCTCCATGCAATGACACGTAATTGGAAACAGAAGATGCTATCGATGCGTTTGTAAAATAAATGGCGGTTAAGATTTCCTCCAATTCTTGGATGATCGCGGATTAGCAATTTTGCTGGATTAGCTAACAAATAAGGTCTTTCGTAGATCGCAGGTTAAGGATCTCGTTGGATTAACTAGCAAGTAAGACTTTTCGTAGGTTGCGGGTTAGGAATCTCGCTGGATTAGTCAGCAAATTGTTTGGTTTGCGTAACACTTGATCGTAACTGCGTTACAATCGATACACTTGATAATGATACGGGTATAAATAGATCAAAATTTAAAGAATAAAATAGAAATTCTGAATGAATTTAAATTTTAAATTTAAAATTTTTTCAGAATAAATGAAAAAGGTTACAAGAATTAATAAAAATGCAACGACTATTAAAATCTGTAAAAATACTAGAACTGTTAGAAATATTAAAACTATCAAGAATAATAAAAATATTAGGGCCGATAGAAATGTGGTGAGTGTTAAGACATTAAAAATAGAAACGAGTCGAAATGAAACTTTATTTAACAAAATTAAATTTTATTTTTTAAATTTATTATTTTTTAAATTAAAATTTTTATAATTCATAATATAATTATATATATTGTACTATGTACTGTACAATTCCACACATAGTGAACAGGGTTGTAATTAATCGAATCTTATTTTCATAATTAAGATCATGAGAAAAATTCTCTATTAATTAAAATCACGTGATTTTCTTAAGACTCAAAAAATTGGGCAAGTTTTTTTTCTTGTATTTTGATTGGATTTGTGATAGCTCCAAATGTATACGTAAGTCAATGAAGGAACAAATGTTTTTCATTTCGTCCTAAGAAAATTGCTTTTACCCCGCAACGCGATATCTGCATATGCAGTATCATTACGCGCGCCAGGAAATAATTCGGCGGGCATTGAACCTGTGGTTATTATTTTCCTCCACCACGAAACGGCGCCGTAAATTAGTGTTGGACGAGCGCGCCGAAAACGTGGTACGCGAGCCGCGAGCGTTACCACGTCAGGTCTCACCGGTTATGCAAAATGCGGCAAATGGTCAGGATTAATTAATTCCTTTTTTTCGCTGTTGTGCGTTTACATACTCCGCGCAAGCCGCTCAAAGCGGCAGGTTCACTCAGTCGGCGGCAAGGAGAAAGGAATAAGGCTTACTCGCAGAGAAGTGATAAAACGAGCAGGTCGGCAAAGAGGGGTTGGCTCCGTTTCCATGGGCACTCATGTATTGCGTGTGCGTGGGCAGCCGTGTACGTCCACTAATTTAAATTGCCGTTTCGCTCTCAAGTATTCCTAGGAGTAATCAAGCTCCAGTCGGCCCAGACGGAAAAGGCCATCCATAGCTGCAACGCGCTCTCCGGGGCAACCCTTCTAATTATTTTTCGTGAGTAGAAAATTATGCCCGGACATCCGGGCTAACGCGTGGCTGTTCTCCCTTTCTCTCGTATCTCTCTTTGGATTCACGCGGATCTATATCTATGATATAGTCGAGTGTATGGCGCAGCACACTGGATTTCATCGCTAACATTTGCGGTCGCGTTGGTAATTCGCTGGCGCTCTACGGTGTTTCAGAGTATAACTCCGTAGTACAACCGTGTCTATATATTTAATGCATCTAAAGCTTTGTGCGATGTATATATATCTCACGTTGCAGAAAGTTTCTGCTATGGATTTAAGGAAACTGAGGATGACTACGTATATAGAACACAAGTGCATATAATACTCTTGTATTTCTTTAACGAATCTGTTTGTGTTGTGCTTCTAGTCTTATATAAATATCTTTATTTAGCTCATATTTATGATATATTAAACCCTTTCTTATACAACAAAATGGAAACGGACTATTTGCAATTAGCTAATTCGCTGAATTCGCTAAATTTGCTGAAATACTAGCAACAAATTCAAAAAGCAAGTTTTATAATATTAGGTGTAATAAAGAGAAATCCATTATTTTTCCATTCAATTTCATGCAAAAATAATGGATTCCTTTTTACTACACCTAATATATCATTGATTAAATATTATAGAAGAGTTGAGAAAGTGCAAATGTAAAATATAATTATTCATACAGAGGTCTTTTGCCATAAATAGAAATATTTTCTATTAAAAATTTTATATTTACAATTTATTTGTATTAAAAATTATTACTAAAACAAAAATTCTCTGTAATTTGATTTATTATCAAACACAAGTCTTACATTACACGTTTAAATAAATATTTAAATATATTAAATTTATAGTTCTTCATTTAATAATAATAATTATCGCTAAATTATTAAATATTAATTTTTTGCAATTCTCTTTGTTATTACTGCTAAAA
>NW_012130066.1:2975609-2979161 GCF_000143395.1 Atta cephalotes
ACCACACACACACACACACACACACACACACACACACACACACACACACACACACCTTTCTCCGAAATATTTCCGGAACGGTAAATTTCAGTTTATGTTTCAACAGTTATCCTTGAAGCGATATCAACGATTATACATGTTCATGTATCTGTGAATCAATGTTTACGTGAACGTTTGTGAGATATGTGAATACCATCACGACTCCTAATTAAGATCCGATAATTTTGGCGCCAACCATAAACACAAATATATGGCTGATAACGCACGTGCGCATTTATGTGGCACTATCTGGCAAATTGCGATGTAGGCTCACAGCATAAGGTGTTAACTAGAATCGCTTTAATGCTGCTTCTGCAATCTGACAGAGATTGTTGAAGTTAGTAATCCTGCATATACAGAAAGACTCAAATATAAATCGAGTATTTTTTAGTAGAATTTGGAAAGATGTTTGTTTTTATAAGGAAAAATTTTAATCAAAAAGTTTAGTATATTTTAACAACATATTCTTTTAATATTTATTTATATTTTTAAAATAATAATGCTTAAAACATTTTTACAACATTTTATTTATTTTTCAAAATAACACAATGCCCATGTATATTATTTTTATAAAAGTTATTAAATCAATGAAACTATTGTTATTTTGAATATTGTAAAAATAATAAGGAAAATTGTGTATAAAGGGTGGGAAATATATTTTACAACTGGAGAAACCTTTTCCTTCAAGATAGCACAATGTCAGGTTTCAGAGCATTGTTATCATCCCTCATTGAATGCTCAGCATTCGTATGAAGACTATTCTCTTCTGCTGGCTGCATCTGACATCTCGAGGCTTTATATTTCTGGTCGAACCATCCATCTTTGGATCGTTCAGGTGACTAACTCGGAATATATTGTGCTACATTTGGGAGTTTTGATGCATCGCCTCGTTGCTCCCATTCCGCAGGCGAAAATTTTGTACGATTATAATTGCGGATTACATTTTTTTGGAGGTTCCTACATGCATATATAATACGTACAAATTATAGGAGCAAATGTGTGCGTGTAAACAATGCAATGTGAGACACCAATGGATATTGAATTGTAGATACATGCATACAAATAATTCGCACAGCAATGTATGGATATGCGGCACCGTTACGATTTTTCTTTTTTTATATCCGATCCTAAAAATAAAAAATTGTAAAATATTTTACACAAAATTTAAATTTTATATGGGGGTTGCGATAGAGAGAACGGCTCGATGAATATCCACTCTAGCGCATTCGCGTATGTATGACCAAAAAAAAGATATGCAAAAGTATACGCAGCCTCATCACATTCCCTTTTTATGCGGATTTTTTTCTAAAATTGGTTATTGTTCACAACGATTCTTCAACGCTCTCCTTTTAATATTAAATATATTTATAATTATCTTTTGACTATGTCGATATTAGAAGATAAAATGCATATCAAAATAACTGAGGCAAGATTATTTAGTATCAGAGAGAAGCGTATAATTCATAAAAAAGTAATTACACATTATAAGTAATCAAAATTATACGAGCTCACTCGGACGTATCTGCAAAATAATTAACCGTACACCGAAATAGTGAGATTATATTCTCCACTATGTGCAAAGGTTGCACTTCTGATGAATTTGCAATTCATATAATTGCACGTTACACACACACACACACACACACACACACACACGCGCGCGCGCGCGCGCGCGCGACACACGCGTGCGCACTCACAAAATTCAGCTGATAGTATATCATCGCTCGCGAATGCAGGTGTATAATCTCGCCGCTATATCTCGCCGCAAAGGCAAATGATTCAAAAGCCGCCATTATTCGTCGCGGGCGTGGATCAGAATCGGAACTACCGCGGCTTAACATCTCGGAAAGGGATAAAATTGGAGATCTGCGACCGCCGTGGAACGAAGGAAAATGTCAGGAAAGCACCAGCAAGAGAGGCGTGAAGCTGAGATGCTAGAGACGTTTGCTCCGCGTGCAGAAGCGGCGATGACAGCGTCGAGAACAATGTCACTGTCTGACATCCCGCGAGATAAAGCGAGAAAATGGCGATGCGGAAAACAGAAGGGTACGGAAGAAGATGATTTAGCTCGCACAGATGGATATTGCACACATTGCTTACAAAAGTTGCATCCGGGAATCGCATCCGATATCGACCTCCGGTCTTTCTTCGTTCTTTCGCGCGTTGCTTTCTCGACAATAGAATTATATCTGAGTTTATATGGTCTTAATCGAATATTTTCCATTGAATTTCAGAGTGTATCGTTCACATTGCATTATCGATACATTGAAACCGCGCGTTCAGTCGATTATTTTACAACGTACTGTATTATACATAATCAATGAACAACAAAAGAATACATTATAATTCCAAAAGTTAATAATTAAAATCAGAATAAATAAACAACGTTTTTTTGAAACATTATAGAAGAGAATAGACGTGTTTAATGTCTCTTTTTTAGTATTTTTCATTATTATTAATTATAATTTTCTGTATTTATTTCTAATTTGTATTAATAATTTTAAATAATAATAATTTTTTAGTGATATTTATCTATTCTCTCAAAACACAATATAACTTTTATGGGGGGGGGGGGGGGAGGAATAACAGAATTAAAATAGATATATGTATTTAAATAAATTGTATTCTTTTATTGAATATTTTTATATTATTTACAAGTGATAATACGATAAATACATTTCGAGCAGATTTTATTAATGAAAAATATGATTCGTCGAACTGAATATAGATATGTTCATATCAAAGTTTACTAGCAGCCAGAAATTCTTGCGAGCTTCATTTTTGTTATTAAAAAAAAGCGAATGCGTCAGATTCTAGCAATATCGAAATGTTGGTGAAAAACTACATACTGAAGATTAAAAAAGTATTTTATACATATCTGATCGCACAGTTTATTTCTACTTCATCGTCAAATGTTTGCATCATTATTATAGGGACAATGAGTATATGGTAGGTCTTTTGTTCTCATCTCGATGACAAAATACAAAAGAATATCTCGCTCTACGTTCTGCCTCACGTTCGCGTGCGCGCAGGTGTAATCTAGCATCCATTTACAACGCGGAGACAAGGCTACCGTGTTAAGATGGAAAAAAAATGTATGTAAAGTAGAGTTCGCTCTCTGGGAAAACCTACTCGTAGCTATAACACGCGGTTGGGCGATCGCGCGAACAAAACGATCTCTGTTTAGACCCGTGTCAGTGATCTTCAAAGCCGAGACAAACGCTGTCTCCGCGGAAACGAAGGATATTACGTTGAAATGGTACAAAATGTAAAATGCATGAGATATCCACGCTGCCGCGCCGACGAAGCAGGGCGTTCATGACGAAGGATGGAAGTAATTAAATTCGAATGTAAACGCTTTGAGTATCGACGTTTACGCAATTGTTTCCAAGAATAACAAACGAACTTCTTGGTGTGGCTACCATGGTTCCGCAGCATCGAGCTTTCGATGATCGCTCGTCTCTCACGGAAAGATAAAGAGAAAGCGAGAGAAAATAAATTAAAGAGAGAGAT
>NW_012130066.1:2979345-2985224 GCF_000143395.1 Atta cephalotes
GAGAGAGAGAGAGAGTACAGAGAATTATAGGAAGAAATAATTTAGTCGGACCGAGCAGTTATTGGTACAAATAAACTCACGTATCGGTATTCAACTCCTCATATCGTGAAGATCGTTGTAAATCGGACTGAGCCGTGATAACTTGCGCTGCATTACATTAAAAAAAAAGGACAAGTGCATAGTGAACGTGACTTTCGACGAAACTCAGATAATTTTTCAGCGTCTATATGGCTCGATTCGTTAAAAACGGCAGAGCGAAATAAGATATACGTGTTTTATCAGAGAATACATACATACACAATGATACGCTGAATTATGATACGCTGAATTATGAAGGAAATATAATGGCGGATAATCTGTTGAACGATGCATTGAAGATATTAACGATGATTTACGCCGTGAAATAACAATAATAATGTAAATACACACTGATAATATGCGATGCATTAACTAGCGGCGTTGTCAAGACAATTGTGAGAAATGTATGGCACGTAATGCAATACGTAATCCGAATCTTCGAGTTTCGCAGTAATCCGAACTGTTTGTCAAGTGTATGCATATAAACTAAACATTTTCGTTTTCCATTGTAATACGTATTCTACACTGGAAAAAAAAATTTTAACACATATTTCTTTGAATAGTACTAAGAAAACATTTACTAATTAAATCAAATTTCTCTAAATAACCTAATTATTTAATAAAACATCCTTATTATTTTAAAATAAATTCGAGCAATTTAAAACAACAGAAAGTTGAGTTACGTAACGTATATATCACGATGACTTTGCGTCTCTCATTTCCACTCTCAAGCTTTCTCTCGGGTGTCAAAAGGAGAATCGAGCAAAAGAGAAGCATTGTACGCGCGGCGGACAAGAAAATGCAAAAATATCGAAGCATTGAGACGAAGCACGAAAGCGTGACAGAATGAAACGAGAGCTCTACGCGTAAGTCATCGGTGACAGGCCGAGAACAACGTCACTGCCCGGAACAGCGAGAGATAAAGAGAATACTGCGTTAAACGAGACACGATGAAACGAGAAGATGGAGAAGAGACGCGCAAGAAACGCGATAAGAAGAGGAAGAAATGGCAGAAGAAGAAGAGGAAAAAGGAGAAAAGGCAAAGGAGCGGTTAAGCCACTGACTGGATATTGCGCAGTGGCGCAAACAAAAACCACCCAACCCTAACCGCAAACCATCGTCGTCGTCGTCGTCGTCGCGAGGAAGTCTTCCCTGCGAACCCTTCTGTCCGCCCATCTCATCCCTGGTCTCATCCAGCCCCAACTCGACGTCAACCGGGATGAGCGTCGCTATCTCCCCGCAAAACATATAAACTTGGGCAACAGAAGGCAAGAAACTTAATTCAGTGGAAAATACACAACAGATAAAGCTGCTTTCAGACGTGCTGGTGAAAGGAGCGAATGTCGTTGCTTGCGATGGCTAGTGATGCTTTCAGCGCCGATGCGCTAAATGAAGCCGACTGTCAAGGGGCCGCTCGGCCATTTTCCGTTGCTAGCCACTCGCTTTAATGTCTGGGAGATAATCGTAAATATTTTCGATGTCAACTCCGACGATGTATCTCTCGTTTTTCTACTTCAGCCGTTGTTTACTATTCGATACGCATGGAGGTTCTCTCTGACCCCTCTCTCTCTCTCTCTCTCTCTCTCTCTCTCTCTCTCTCTCCTTTCTGAAAAATTTATTGAAATTACGGCGATATGAAGGCATATATGTCAATGCTTGTAATCCGATCGAACGGTGCTGTCATTGATGTAACATATGTTGACGTGTAACTCACGCGTGAGATATTCCTAAATGTATAACGAAGCCAAAGATTATATGCCGAGCATATAAATATACAAGTCAAGAGAGGATTTTCTTTTTCAATTTTAAACATTCGAGAAAAAACATTTATTTGCTACATATTTCATGGATTAAAATCATAACAATATTATTATATATGGGTTTTATTGAACCTTAAATTTCTTCCTACTTTAAGAGATCTTAAAGTCATCTGTTTTATCGACTTAATAGGACTTGTATACGTACGATTTTTGTGTTATTACACACTATTACATCAATATCGCACACATAAGCATAAATTTTTGTAACGCATTTTGTATCGATTAGGTATCCAGGTCTAATTCTAAAGCTTGACATTGTTTGTTCATGCAAATTAAAATTTTTAGAGCAGAATCTGTAATTTTAAAGAATGGCAATTGAACCAATGTTGAAAAAGAGTGACTCAATTGTTAATTTTTAAGAAATTTTACTTTTTATATTCGACTAACAATAGAAAATGGTAAAAATCTTAATTTCAAATTTTTTTTTTGTTTTTGGTATAAATTTGACATCAAAGACATATATTAATGCATATATTTTTCTAGAAAAGAATTTTCAAATAAAAAAAGAAAAAAGAAATTGCGACCTAAAAATTATTGCGTTTAGTTAAACAAACGCGTTTAAACAAACAGCGGTAAAACAAATATTTAGGATTTCTTTAAAGTATATAAAATCTAAGATCAAAGAGGTTTTAATTAAATATTATTAAAAATATAATGATAAAAAATATTTTAAGTAGCTATATTAAAAATATAATAATATGAATATAATAATATGAATATTAATGAAATAACTCCTTTCGCATATCCAAATATTAGCTGGTCGTGATCACAGACATATTACACGAAGCGTAAAATGCCACTTTACATCACAGTGAACCCTAAGGGATAGAGGCAAAGCTGGATTTGGGGCGGAAAAACAGTGGTCTCGTTGTGCTAATGCTGTGCGCTACAGCGTTACTGTGTGAAAGATTGCATCAGTAGAGCCAGTAATTTGTAAAGAACTGCAACTATAATGATAATTATGTAAAATTAACGTAAATGGATAGCTTTATATATTACCTTCCATGAGTAATTCGCATTATCATTCTTCGAACGAATCGTGATAGTAAACACAAACTTCTTTTTTTCTCTTATACTTTATACTTTAAACTTCATCCAGATGCATTTGTGCTCCACATTCCATTTTCCGAAATGTCACAAGATAGGTTTAAAAAACTTTCTGTGCCAACTCTATATCTGTAGAACCTTAAATGTCGTTCCGTTTAAAAGCCTCAAAGTTTTAAATCGCCATATTATTGTTATCCAAGACATTGGGTTCTGATAAATTTTTTTGACGTTGCAAGGCTGCAAAATTCTTTCTCGTTTACGGAAAGCAGAGTTACCTCTATCAACGCGTTCTAACTCCATCATACGATATTCCTGAAATCGATCACGCCCTATCGAGATGAAGTGCGCACGTAGACGAGCTGTTTCTGGCGCTCAGCGATGAATTCTATTTACGGTCTGATTCGCTTATTCAGTCTTATTGGCGCTGGCACAAGACCAAGGGCGGCCAGGATACGAACTGGAGTACTTTGCAAAGGAAGACCTAGAAGCATGCGCAAGGAAAATATACGAAATGTTTCATTTATTCTGGTCTGAGTGCGTCGCGCGTTACAGAGTACTGGCTCGCTTATAATGTCAGACTCAACACAGTTAAACGCAAAATTACGTTCAGAAATTCATGCGAAGTGCAGACACGAAACTCAAGCCAGTAGCGCATTTTGTTGCCCTGCAGATATTGTTACTCATGTGGATGCACTAAATAAATTAAAGCACTTCAGAAACAGCGGCAAGCCGTAATAAGTTAATCACTTCGTTTGGAGCTTATAGCGCGCGCCAACACTGCCAACTAATGTAATTAAATGATCGAGATAGCGTTTCCTCTCTCGTCACAAGAGATCTTAGGCAAGGACCTGTGGCCGAGGGTATTCGCGGAAGCTCAACCAATGTAATGGCGATTGCGGAAAAGGTATTGTATGATCGCGAAGGAATGAATGCGACGCTCGGTAATTGCAATTGGTAGAAATACATGAGCGTGAAGAGGCACAACAATTCTCTAGCTCGTCAATAAGAGAATATCATCGTGAAACACATACCGATCACTCCAATATCTCCGACCCTTTCGTCGTACTTCAAAGCTTTCACGTTTTACGTTACGCACCGCACTACATCGTATTACATCTCGTATTATGATGCATTCACAACAAATTCTGCATTTATCGCTTTACATGAAAAAATAATAATAAAATAATAATATTTGAAACATTTGAATTCATCAATCATTGTTCTTTTTGTAGTAAATTGCGGACACGATTATCTAAATTTATATTCGTTATATTTAAATAAATAACGCTTGTCTGATTCCATCTGTAATCATCTAATTCCGTCTATTCTACAACTGCGTAAGCATAATCGTAAGTGGTTGTTGTAAAAATTGACCAATCATTTAATATTCACTACAAATTTGACTATGATTGATGAATTCTTACAACTATAACTGCACTTACAGCAGCTTACGCAATTATAAAATATGCTTAAAAAGGATGCATCAAGCGTTTACCATTGATGTTGAAAATTTGCAAGAACACGTGTAACAATTACAAACGGCATGAAATAAACGAAGGATAAAAGCATTCATTGTGCCGCGAAATCTCTTGAGGATGTGGATGCACCATTACGATTTTCCGGCAACGCCGAAACATGCTTTCCTCTCACACAAGCATACACATTTATTCGTACAAAGGACGTGGCCGGGATATACACAGACGCGCCCACGAGATCAAAGTCGAGACAGAATTTTGCTTCAGGGGTCTTTAACTCGACGTTATGCGGAGATCGAAGAGTCTACATTGTACATGCAAAACGCATATAGCGTATAGCTGTATAGTAAAATGCGGGCGAAAGTTGGAGAAGTAAAATCTACACATTGCCTTTGTGCAGTCGTCATCTATTTGTCATGGTTATATAAATGTCAAATTTTCTTATTCCAATGTAAGGCTTTGTAAAAATATATAAAAATATCGATAATGCTCGTATTCCAATTGATAAAAGTTGATAATATAATGGGACAAATTATTTTTTATTACGTTCATGTATAGCTAAATTATTTATAAAAAGATAAAGAGATATATATCAAAATGTTTGAAAACTAATATAAAGAGTTATATATATTATATTTGAAAAAAGAATGTTTTTTCTACGTGAAAATCGAAAAATGTTAATAATAAATCAATCTCTTTTGATATATTGCAAAATGCAAATTGGAAATCGATGTTATCATTTATTTTTTTAACATTCATATCCAAATATAAATATAATCGTTTTTGACAAGATATTCGATTCAAGATAACTAAAAAGTCTTTGAGGATTGGAATCATTTTACGAGATAACATGGAAAATTTTCACTGATAAAGGAATGACAATAAAAATTATTCCGCTTGCGTTTGCACCTATCAACATCAGCATTAACGCGACATTTACGACGTACTATCAGGAAGTTCAAGTTAACTATGTTCTCTTCCGTGCTTACAAAACTAAAGTTTGTTCCATGAAAAGCTTGTGCTGCGCCAAGGAAATCCTTATTGTCGATATTGCTATCGATAATGAGTTTCTACGTCACTCTAGCATTACTTAGTGTGCTTGAACGAGATAAAATATACCACATCAGCATCATTACGTTATCTCATTACTATTTTGTAAATTTTCATGACAATTACACGATATAATTACTCTTTGTATTTTAACACGAGTGTACAATACTTTCCCTTCATCCCGCTTTCATAAGGAGGATTGGCAAGTTGGGAATAAAAAGGGTCTTATAACAATGTGATATGACGCGACGTCTTTTTACATTAGCGTCATCGCGTTATTTTATCGTTAAAAAGTTCGTTCCAGTCCCTTGGTGTTCATAGTCTAAAAACTTTTTTTATTAAAACTGATTAGTACAATATCATAAAACAACTTTGATGATAGAGACGTTGCATTTTTAAAATAATATTC
>NW_012130066.1:2985971-3012191 GCF_000143395.1 Atta cephalotes
CGTGTGTGTGTGTGTGTGTGTGTGTGTGTGTGTGTGAGACTCCGAAGTATACTCAAGGAATGTACACTACTTTCATATACTTTAATTAAGAAAAAGTTTATCGCAGACAAAAGTACATGTTCAACTTTTTTATATTACTAGTTATGCGGGAGCACGTTCCGAAAAGTTTAATCCTGATTCAAAGCAAAAATGGATTTTTTACATTTTCATACAAGCAGAGTTACCGAGTACAAAGATATGCAAACAATTCTTTAATTAAAAAAAATTACGCTCATCTGCATTTAAAAATGCAAACGCACGCACTCGCACGAACTTCAAGATCAATAGGGAAAATCATAATTTTGAAAGAATTTATGTGTAATAATCTTTCCATCGAATACATAAAAATTGAAATTTATTGTATCGACCGCGATTATTATTTTTATGCCCAGAATTTCTGTGAAAGTTGAGCTCTTCTAATGATATATACTTTGACTAGATATTCTGAATTCGCTACGAAGAAATAGTTGTAAGAAGATAAAATTGTGTGGCGCAATGAGTGGAGACGGTGGAAGAGAAACGAGTTTCATTGAAGAAAGTATCTTCCGGAATGCAGGTCAGGCTTTTTCACAACTAAGAAACTAGGAGACATTAGTAACTGTCTTACAAAATACGATGGCGAATTAAAAGCTGCAGCTTACAATTAATTATATAATTATAATTTTTTAAATATATAATATTCTTTTAGATGATTTTTATAAAATCAGTTTATGAAAATATTGTTTAAAAAATTTCTCTAAATTATCTGTAATTACACTTTATATATATAACTATATATATATATAATTATATATATATATAATAAACTATATATATATAATTATAACAATTATAACTTACAATTTTATTATCATCAAGATATTATCATTTATAGTTCTCACATAACATGTTACGTAATACAACTGCTTGGAATTCAAACTAATGATAGTAATTAATTCAGTATCGTCGTAATCAATACACCGGTTTAATCACTAGTATTATATTGTATTATGCTTGTACATCTATCTTGTTCCTTGAACATAATACTACAATAAATTACATTATTAAATTTTTAGACACCGATAGTGTTCTACATGAATTACTAAAATTACAATGACAATTAAATAAAAAGTAGTGACATAATTATATATTTATTTAAAGTAAAATTTTAATACATCCATTTTTAATTTTTATATAACTGTACATAGTTTAAATTATCTTTTATTTTACATTACTTTTCTTACACAAAAAATTAAATAATAAATTTTTTTACAGTAAATCAATAATACGTGTACTCAAAAATTTGTTTTTAATTTATATAGAAAAATAAATACGTAATGAAAATTATATTTTTACTTTACGAAAGTTAAATTAAATAATATATCTTAATAAGTTCATATTTTATTGACAATCGTCTACTTTATATAAGCAGCGAGCATTTGAACTGAACAGTCTCGCATGCAGATAGTCTGCCCCGATAATCATGAGCCTTCTTGAAATCTGCCTGAGGTTGCGTTTTAAAATTCCGCACTAGTGCAAGAGCTCTCTGTACACCAAACCCTCCAGAAAGACGGTCCTGCGTGGGTAGTGCGTGTACACGTCGCCACTATGCGACGCCCGAGGCAGGCCATTAGACGACGACAATGCGCACCCTTTTCCCGACTTTTATACGTATTTCCGCCATTATCGCGCATTCTATGTCGCAATAAATTCTTTCTCCGTCGCATTAAAATTCTTGAAGGGCATTCTGAATACTTGGCGCAGCGCGGCAACGATATTGATGTCCCTCGCCGTGAACAAAACGGTTTATAGCGTATAACGCGACCTTCTCGGCTCTCTTCACCCTGAAAAGACGGAGATCGTGTGCCACTCTGCCAAATAAAGGAAGGACATTCGAAAAAAGGTAGCTACATATGTGAATCGATTGGTATGAGGTATATGCTTCCACTATTTATGGACGACTCCATTAGTCGTCGTAGTTGATTCTTTAGATTGTTCTATTGGATGAACAAAAGCTTGAGTTTGATAAAAAAAAAGTAGAATAGGATAAATAAATATTTCTTAATAATTATTTCTTCTTCAAGTAAAATTTTCTAGTCTAAAAAAAAACAAGACAAAGATTGCACTGTATCTCTTTTTAAAACAAGTAAAAACGCTATGTCAAAGTATTGAGTAAACTGTTGCTGCTCAAGAAACCGAGGGAATTCTGTAAAGAAAAAAAGAATAGTTTGCTTGATTAAGCAAGCTATTTTTTCTTCGTGTTAGCTCTAATTAACTGTACAGATCTCCGTGTTTAGAAGATAGATGAAAAAGGATTATGCTCGTGTTTATACCTTCTCTCTTTATATGCCGTTTTGACATAATTTCTCCCTTAAATAAGCATTAGCTGCAACGTTGCTCTCGAATTACTCTATACTTGCAGCGAAATATGTAATCAAATTACGCTCACCTCACCTCGCCCATCGTCCTACTTAACGTATATACGCTCAAAACGTTATATTACTAATTTCACCATAATGTTGTAGCAACACGGAATAGCGAGGAAAATGTTTGCTAGCGTTGAAAGGCCGACAAAATTAATTGATCGAAGGTAAGCCGACAACATTTTCGTGTGATGAGTAATTGGACGGGAGAAGACGGAGAAGTGGGACCCTTTAAGGGTCTCTATATCGGAGAAGAGGTTATTCTAGGACGGATTGTGGGGGTGCTTTCATCTCATAATTACTGGTTCGCTTGTAAACTCCTGATTTGAAATGTGAATCTAACACGAATAGGCGCTCTTGTATTTTGCACGCAATTATACTGATTGGTTCTGATATCATAAGGCATTAAATACATATACATATCCTTATTTATCGTAATTCATTACCGTAATTCATTCGTTTTGAATTTGCTTATTCGATTGTGATGGAAATAAAATTAATTAACTTTCGACTAATAAATATTGATGAGGGACAATATTGATGAGAGGCCTACGTGTATGTTTTCGATGGTTTTATTAATTAATAAATAATGTTTAAATAATGTTGAACTCTACAGTAACAGAATATTCTAGTGCAATTAACATTTTTGCCGATTATATAATTGACGCATATAGATCACAAAAAGTGAAAAAGATGTTAAATATAAAACAGATGTCATAAACTCTCTGATTATGATTAAGTTTATTCTTTTTATTATTTAAATCATTTTATATATGGTTTAATTACATTTTCGATGTATCATGAATATTGAATATTATCAAAATTTATTAAAAATCATATAGTCATAATGTAATAACATAATAATTAAAGGAAATTCGAAACCAGAAAAATTAATGTAGTCGTATTAATTTAAGTAAGTTAATTAATGTCAATTGTTAATGGACTACGTTTTCGGTTTGCAATATCATGTATGTATGGATATGATTTTGGCCTCGATATAGTATTATCCCGGAAAAGTTTAGCTGTTCCGTCGCTGTCAAAAGTTTCGACGTTTAGTGTCAGATATCTGCAATTATCTACGAGCAATTTCGCACGAAATAGAGACCATAATTAATGATCGTTATTTCGCACCGGCAATATTTCATGAAATGTTTAAACAACTACTCCATTGTATTCCCGGCTTTCCCTTTTCGACACGCTTCAGCCTGAATATTTTATAAATCAAGCGCTACATTTTTTACACATCGCGCACTATAACGAGAGTCATAAAACGCGCTTCGACACATCACATATCTCTTTCTAATTGTTAGATTTATACGTATGAGTGGTCGACAAACTCGTACATATAGACAGAACTAATATGGCTAACGCCGATGAACGATCGGCATTAGATTTTTATAAACCGGTCGCCTGCGCATGTCGGCCAACTCACATTTTGCGGACATGTGAACTATTTTTCCAATACGCTACATATATCGTCGTCATCAGGATGCCCTTTTCCACATGGGAGATTCAATCTCTCATGACCGCGCATGTCCCACATCTCATATGCGATATTGGATTAATTTACATTGCGAGCTCGTTAATCGGCGAGAAAAAAAAAGATAAAAGAAAAAAAGATGCATCACGAAATGGAATGAAAAAGCAATCTTCACCTGCGGGAACAGCGCGGCTTAGCCTCTTGATTGCCCGTTGACTTGGAAAATCAACTGTACAAATTGGCATGGTACGTAATATATACGTGATATAAGCACGTATATACATACGCATATATGCACGTCGCTTTGTATCTTATGCGTATATATCAAAATGTTTAATATATACGTTAACGAAAGAAAACATTATTGGTTTGATTAATGCTATCCTTTTACATATATTAATTCCAAATGGGATAAAAATAATCAGAAGTATAGTAAAAAGAAAAAATATAAAATTATTGACAAATGTAATGAACACAGTGCGCCAGAAATTGCGTTACATTTTAATGTTTAATTGGCGCTTGTATAGCTCGATGAAAAACGAGCAGCATTCGTTTGAAAAATCTTTTCGATCAAGCGGATTCAACATGCACGATACGTGCATGCATTTTGCATTTCGAAATTGACACATTGATGAATTGTTATTGTAATACAATAGTTTAATTTCACGTACAGATGCGGTAAATGATGAATCACGTTTATTTCGGTGAGAGTAGACGAGACGGAGAATAAATTACAAAAATCACAACGAAATAGATATATCCATTCTAAACAAGTAACGTACTCAAAGATTACAGAGATATATGTTATGCAGTATATATTTTTGATTAACAATATATTTCTGTAATTTACACACACACACACACACACACACACACACACACACACACACACACACACATACACACACAGTATTATAATATTATAATACTCTATATATATATATATATTGGGGACTTACAAAATGGTAGAGGACTTTTCGACTCAGTTTCTGATTTGAGTCCGCTCTGCTCATGAAATATTTGGCAATTATTTTCAGACACCCTATATATAGTACATTATGTTTATCTGTTACTGATGCATTTACTATAAATATGATTAAGTACACATAACAGATATAAATTTCGAACAAATATTTTATATATATATATATATGTCAGTAACAAATAAAAATAAAGCATGATGCAGTATAGAGATGAAGGGAGATAAGAATATCGCGCGGCGCGATCGATATCACTATAAATAAAGTTTCTTCAATCTCATACGTCGTCGTTTCCGGCGTCAGCCTTTTCTTGTTGAAGAGATAAAAGTTAGTAATCGATCGGCGGAGGGTGCATTACAACTGATATAAAATGGGTGATTCGGGTCCCGTCTATTACCACTCCTTTATTCCGCGATATTAACGTTTTTCACTCGTCTACCAATGTGTTACTGCTGCTAAAGCAACGACTGCAGCGAACATTGTCGTAATCCAGCAAAAAAGCAATGAGATTAACAACACTTGTATAAAATGGCATTGTATAATTTGTTAACTTTCAGACCTATAAATCTTACAATTCAGACGAACGAATTACAATGAATATATCAATTAAATGGCCAGAAGAGACAAGAATGATAGAATTTAATTTTGTTTTTTTAATCAGATACAAAATTGTTAATAACTGTTACTTATATTAAATTGAAGACACACACACAATTAAAATACATAATGTATTCTTTAATTTTTGATATAATTTCACATATAAAATATTATTTATTAAATATTTTATTACAATATATATATATGGATATATATTTTAATCAGGAAATGTTTTCTAGAAAAATATGTTAGGGTACTGTATTGTATTAGTTGAGTGTAAGACTATATCAAAAATAAGTCATTTTCAAGAAGGACAAATTATGCGTGTCAAAACAACGTGTATTGATTACAATGTCAAAAATCTTTTGAAATCAAATATAGATGCTTGTGAGAATGTAAAGAATGTAATTATATTTTTATATTATTATTTTATTATTATATTATTACATTATTATAAATATATTGTCATGTATGCACACATACATATACATGTGATTCGAGCGTGTATACATATATAATTTTTAAGGCTTCGCCCTAATTCAAGCTATTATTTTTCTCTATGTAATCGCAAATTGAAAAACAAACGTTACAAATTTTCTATAAAGTTACGTGCATGGTTTAGCTTTTCAGTTTTGTTGAAATTATCGCATGTGCTTTCCGACGGAAGTCACATAGAAACGGACTGCCACGCTGACTGTCAACGCCGCATTTACGTGCATACATTCCGGCTCTGTCCTCACATTGCATATGCCATGTGTTAACACACGAACAATCGAGCGTACACGAAATTTACGCGCGTGCGCTTAATGCGCTTGAGTGAGAGGAAACTAGCGTGAAAAGCTGTTTGCTGAGCTCCATTGTTGGAGACATATGGAACCGCACGCGTATTAAATATTACGTGTCTACACAATGGTACAAGTGTAACGCGTCTAATCAGAAATGTACGAGAAAATGATATATAAAATGGTTTTCGACAACTGCAATCCCGATGTTTACAAGCCAGTCTGCTTTTTGTATGTTGCTTATAAATAGTTTCTTATAAGTAAATAGTATATACAGAAATAGTACGTGATATATAAAAGCTCGTCCCCACCGAAGTTGATTGGGGACGAATCTTAACTCATCATTCTTATTTCTTGAATAACTTAATTTTTTATTAATGAAAGTCTTTCTGTAATTTGGAAATTGAAAAGATTTTCACAAATCTTGTTTTAGTCGGCATAAATAAAACAAAATAATATAAAACAAAATTTCATAATTTATTTAATATATTTAACAGAATATTGATATAAATCTAGAATATTGATAAAACAAAGAAATCTGCATATAGCTGATAAGGAAAAATATTTAAAATATACATCTATTAAAAAATTTATTTAATTCTTATTTTAAAAAAACTAGAAGAAAAATAGAAGAGATTATCAATGTTAAAAATATAGGATTAATAATGATTTTGTATTTTATTTAACTGAAAATGATATTAATTTATTGAATAACATAGAAAAATTTAAATAATCATTAAAATTGATTTTTTTTACAGTATTTGATATACTTTTTACTGTAATGTAATTTAACCAATATGTAAATATTATTTCGAATATATGGTATTAATTTATATTTAAGTTAAAATAATATTTAATATCTAAAATTTGAGAATAATGCATGTTTTTTGTATATTAAGCATTAAAGTAAATATTATTGCAGAGATGCTATATTTCCTGCATAGGAAAGAGAAAAAGGTATCAATTCAAAAATTATTTTTCTTTTTAATGGTTTGTTATAGTGCATAAGACATTGCCATATAGGTTGAGTAGGTTGAGTTTGTCAAAAGTGCTAATCACAATAACTTGAGAAGTACTTTACAAAAAATAAACACTTCTAAAAATTCTTAATTTATAAATTAATTTTTATAATAAGACATTTTATAAATAATTAGAATAATAAACATTTCGAAAATTAAAATTGACCATAATTGAAAAAAAATATTTTCTAATAAATATACGATTGTGCACAAAATCGAAAGCTTATGACAGAATATAGAAAGCAACTGATTTTATTGGTCTTTTTCTGCATTATAATTCTCTTTCCAATAATTTTCAATTATTCCCTTTTCGCTGACTTTTACCTCTGAGGAATTTAAAGACTCATAAAACAAAGATGATTAATTGTACATTAAGTAAACTCTTCTGATATTATTTTTAAATTATGCGCACTAATTTGTGAACATTTACGCTTGCACGAGACAGAGGCAGTTTGCCGCTGTTTCTATACATATACTGCAAGTCATCGGTTCAGAGCACCGCAATGTGCGACCGTAAGGCTAATTCACGGTTAACAACCGCGCTGCAATGTTACTCGATGTTCGACTTGAGGCGATACGGGTACCTGGTGGCGTCATTAATTAATCGCGAATGTATCGAAATATCCGAGAACGCCTCGTCGGATGTAGTTTGCGCGCCTCGAGCCACCTGCCGCGACGAGACAGCGTCTGTCAACAGTAGGGAACTTCAAGGATTTCGGCAAGCCGAAGGGAGCGGTCGGAGAGATAGGTTGAGATGTTGGTTACAGAGCTCGAGCGCGCGCTTAAATATTAACAGTGTACTTAGTGGATACATTAGGAACGCCGGAACGACTTGAACACACGGTAGGAAATCACTTGGTTTTACATGCCGCCGAAATGGGTACCTCTGCGAATCGCTGTGTCACAGAAGGTGGATCGAAGGTGGATGTCAAAGAGACATTGATTAGCACCGTTGATGAACGGGAAAATCATTGCATGTCAGTACCAAAAATAAAATAAATAATTGCGTTTAATGTACCTCTTTGGATTACTATGCGAAAAAGATGGTTTAAAAAAAAAACTGTTAAAAAAGAATTAAATACAGATCTAAACATAATTTTGTCGAGTTGTCAAAATAATTATATGGGACTGATTATTAATGTCAAAACTTCTTTCAGCATTGCTCATCAGACTATAGATTTCTACATGATTATGTTTTTATGAATCAACAAAATTATTTTAATTACCTGTATCTAGATAAATTTTTAGATTTCACCAAAATCGTTCTTTTAGTAATAGATAATTTAGATAGATATTTAGATTTATCCCGACTTCAATTTAAAAACAGAATTTAATTATAAAAGATTATGAGAATCTAGAGACAGATATATAACTCATTGCAGAGAATATTTTACGGAAATAATATATCCTGTTAATTCTGATGTAATTTACTCTCTGCAAATAAAATTCAAACGCTTATATTTTATTGCGCATCGTAATATTCTGCATCTATATTTTTTTTTCGATTTTATTATAATCCGCCTATTCTACGTGTGGCATTAATAACAATATCGAAAACGTTCATCAAAGAACGCTTTGCACAAGCAAAATACATAGCTTGAACTGAAATTAACGCTGTTACACGTAATTTAAAATGTATACGGTGCATGTGCGATATGTCACGTATTATGGACTTTCTTTTTCAAAGGCCGCTACGCAATATACCTGCGCGACTATGAAAAACGCACGACGGTCATAACGTGTCATTCAAGTATCCCGAGTAAAAAGGCTGATAAAAAGTGGAGTCTACGCAGCGCGGCGTTTCACAATCACATCCCCGCAATGAGCTCGCGCCGGATGAGATTAAAGCCGTCGTGAACCACTGTGTGTAACTCGGATAGACGCGTCGTTCTTGCCAATAGCATTCACGGCACCGGTCTCACCTCCCCTCGAGAGCGGAAATAGGATGAAAGTGGAAAGATTAAAAGGGGCGGCGGGCTTAATGAGACAGCCGGTTGTTTCGAAGCGTGGCTACGGATACTCTCTGGTTCAAGTATTAATGAAATCGATACCAATGCCGGATAATGATCAGCTAACGATTTCAACGGCGGCGTCTGAAAAATGCGCGCCCCACCGCTTTTGTTATAAACACGAATAAAAGCGTGAGCACGTTAATTGCTCGATGACGAAGCACGATATAACGTCTCCTCCCCTGTAATCAATGAACGAGTTCGAGAATTTTGTTGAAGGCTGTATCTATCCATATCGTACGAATTTAATGATAGATGTGCGATAGACAGTAAACGTACCTGTAAGAAAATGAGGACAATGGATTAATAGATATGGTGAAAAGTAAAACATCAATGCAATGATAAAACTACTAATTTAAAAAATATGTTGGAATTGAATATTTTATAATGGGATTTTATTACAATACAATTTTAATATCTATCTTCAATAATAAATAATTATAATTATTTCTATTTTATCTCATATAATTATTTTATTTTTTAATAGCTTCTAATACTTTTATTTTAGTTCTAGTTGCATGTTCTTCGTGCTCCGGTCTATATTATTCATAAAAATCTTCGTGTTCGTTACAATACACGGGACTAGATGTACCTAAGCTATCAACAGTGATTTAATGACAGCAGTGTTTGTCGTTTGCTTTCGATCACGTTGAAAGGCATGCGAACCGATTTGCGAATGATGCATGTGGTCGCAAATGCCGAATTAGATCTGGAAATGAGGTCGTTGCCAATGCAACTGACGTTCTCGTTATGTGTGACGCCGACCAGCAACATTACGTCGTGCGTAATCGGATTTACAATACTTTGTATAATATGCGGATTAGTCCAAACATTTGCAGTTGCACATGGAACTCCCACACGCTGTGAGCGCCGCAAATTACATGATATTCCATTACTATGCATATAACGTTAATTTAGAAAAGTCTCTCTCTCTTTCTCTCTCTCTCTCTCTCTCTCTCTCTCTCTCTCTCTGTTTCTCTGTCTCTATCTCTGTCTATTTATCTATTTATCACTCTTGTTTATCTCAATGCCAATAACGTATGCGCATATCATACCTCTCAAATCAAAATGAAAATACAACTGATTGCCATTTTTGTAATGGACAATACCGTATGTACCTCATGCCTATGAATGAAACAGCGTGATAATCTTTCGCATCGTCGAGTTTTCAATTTACAATCAAAATCCATTATAACTGCAACGAGTGTGGAACGATTGTAATAATAGAAAACGTTCTCGTTTACTAGAAAGAAAAGTCGAAATAAAATGCATTTGTCGTACGATTGAGGCTATCTATCGGTGCTTCGCTGACAATTATTGACTTCGAGTGGAAGAGAAGAAAGATAAAGCCAATATCGTCGATGCAGTCGAACGGAGAGTCATACGGTCCAGCGAACATCGGACGATCTGTAACTTGCGGCTGGAAAAACCAACGATTTTAAACGGTGCCGATAGACACCAAGCGTTCGTTGCGAAACGGCGGGCCAAATTATTCGAAAAATAACAATTGCAAAAACCAACAACCAAACTAAAGTAAACGAGCGCTGTTTATTTTAACAATGTTTTCACCGCCGTCTATTTCCTGAAAGGATGGAACTTGAAACTTCTCGATAGAAGAAAATTCAGAATTTCCACGCGGACAGAATCCGGAAATTTTTTGAAATTTATTATCGCAGGCGAGGGATAAGATCCCGATTTGTCGTCGCGAATAGGGCAAATTTTCTAGCGGTTCGAGTCGACGCACGAACAGCTATCTTTCTATAGTCGTCCAATCGAATCTGGCTAGAATCTTTTGCAATGGAGGGAGGAATGGAGGGTGGAAAATGCCAATATCGTGTTCGAAATCGTGCACAGTGTCCTACGGATGAAAGCACATGCAGACAGGACCGAACGGACGTTCGTGACCCCCGCTATCCCTGAAACTGGGCGCTGGTTGCTGGCTCTCGCCTGGTCCGAAAATATTCGCAAATGAACACACGTACTGCGGCTTCGTAGGAATACGGAAGTTCGGTTGGGTTTTCGTGCTCACAGCCATTATCTACATCGGTTCTCTCGGACAGGTTTGTCTAGCATACGTATGCGCGCGTGTATCCATCGCTTACACATGCAAACACACACACACACACACGCGCGCGCGCGCATCGCAGCTCTAACATACGTGCTTGCGAAAGCCGCGTTTGCGAGAGGGGGATACGAGGATGCAAATATTAATGATCGGTCCCCAATGAACTAGGAATACATAATGCCTATTTGCATGACACCCCCGCGCCGTCGCCGCGACCGCCACCATCACCTCGCCGAGCTTAGTTAATCATTCGCACGCTCTGATGTTTGCCGAATTCGCATTGCGCGTACACGCTCGTCCACAAATCACTCGGACGACGGCTAATAAATCGATAATTGTTTAATAATTTATAGTTAAGAAGAATCGACACATCGCAAATAAGATTTGATAAATCGGTCCGATTTTCTTTGTTTTTACTAGAGATGCCGGATCGTAAAATTACCGGATATCATATATCCAAGCGGATACATCGGATATCCGGTATCCGACCGGATTCTGAGAAAATGTCTTCTAAAAAAAGATCTATAGGGAAAAAGATTGTAATTTCGCAACAACGTATAAAATATTATAGCATTATGAATATGCATACTTATTTCTAGAACATTCGTATAAGAAAAAAATCAACAATTTAATGATATCAAATTTCAACCGGATAATAGTGATATCGAGCTATCCTGTTGGATGGTAAAAATGTGCCGAATACTTTCCGGATAATAATATCCGGTGCAGTCCTAGTTTTTACTTTTATTTTTTCACAATTTCATTTCCTCTGTTCTTTCGCGAAATGTATCGTAGATATTTGGATACGTAAACAATCGCAACAATTTTATATATTTTTGATATCAAAGATTTATCTTTAACAATAAAATTCCTGTTATTATACAAAAGCATAAGAGGTGTAAAGTAATTTAAAAATAGATCCTTTGTTTAGACGTTTAACAGAGTCCAGAAGCAGTAGAAATATTTCAATGAAATATTTAACTGTTTGAATATTTCGGATATTCAAAATTTTTAAATATTTTATTGTGAAATACGTAAAAAAATGTAAAGACTGACGGCATTGCCGTCGGTGCGACGGCTCTGCATTTAAAAATCTGTGTCGCATGCAGGAGCAAAGTGCATTCATAAAAAGTTGTCAGCGTACTTTATATATGACGCTTTACGTAACAATTATTTTATAATTCAAAAGTGGCATTTTGTGTATTTTCAGTTAAATACTTTATTTATGTGCCATCGCTCAAAGACTCGACGGCAAACATACATACATTGAGCGCACGTATAGAATTTTAATTGGTCTGCCGCCATCCAATTAATTCTGTTTCAATATTTCTGCTTCAGATTGCAACGTTGCGTAACATCGAACGCAATTATTGAGGGACTCCGAAAAGGGACTTTTCGAAGTCTCTCGATAACTCAAACTCTATGTCACATCAGCAAACATATTTATAGATACACGTTTTCAAAGGACACGTAGTATGTCTTTACATTAACCCTAATTGATATTCTGAAAATTCCTTAATTTTTACGAGTTTAGTGTACTTTAAATTAATGTATATTTGCTTGAAATAATTGAACGATTTTTTCATTTTCAATCAAATTCCGAGGAATAAAATTATATAATTTAAAATATAAGATTGTGAAAAATATATTATTATAAACAATTTTTCACAACATAATTAAAAAAATGTTCGACCATTAAATCTGCAAAGTTAGGATTAATATCATAATCACCGTGTAATAAGTTTTTTTTATTATTATTTTGATATTTGTTTTAAATAAAATTCCATTGTTTAATTATTAATATTGTTGTAATATTAATAACATTTAAGAAACGACAGGTAGAGAGTTTTATCTTTTGCTTTGTACAATGCTACAGAAATAATAGCAATTCGAGTAAATAAAAAGAAAAGTAAATACTTTTCAAGCTCTCGATTGTGGAGAAAAATCTAGTCGGGAAACGAGCGGTATTTTTCTTAACAGACCGAACGAAAAGGCGCCGCAAGGTCGTTGTCGTCGTCGTTGCCGTAGTCGTAGTATCTAAAGAACTCCGTGAACAGTTACCAGACAGCACGTGACTTTTCCACGTGCAGAGAGCGACGATCTACGATGACAATTTTCGCGTTGGTTGGCGGGAAAAGGCGGGAGCCGAAACACGAAGATTACCCCGGTAGAAAGTTGCGTAAAACGAGCTTCGGTAATGGTCGACATTGCCGCTAAAGCTCGAGTGCGCGCTTTTGATGTGGTCGCCTCAATGGGACTCCACACACGTCGCCCGTAGTCCCCGTGTATCCCAGTGGGAGGTAGTGAGAGAGCATATATATCTCGCACGACGAGAAGAGGAGCTTACCTCGTCTGAGTACTTTGATGCTATCCGGAAGGGTTTGTTAGTACGAGCCACTCGTTTGATGTGGCTAACCATATTTGCCATGAGATTGAGCATACGAGGTGAGAAGAACGCGCGAATGTTACCGTACTCTCATTCTCCTGTGACATCTTAAGACTTTCTTCTCGTGAGAGAGAAAGAGGGAAAGAGGAAATCGGAAGCTGATGCCATGGTGGTTAACGGTTAACGCTCGTTACCACCGGAATTACCGCAAACGACGTAACTATGCGGTAACCATAAAAGACCACCATGCTGCAAACTGCAAACGTTTTCTACTACGATCGAAAACGTAAATAAAAACGCAATCGTCGGTGTGTGATGGGAATAATGCAGCGAGGAAAGAAATCGCGAGAAACACAAATGAAAAGCACGGCATTGAATTTTCAATATTTCCGGTATCGTGACTTTTGTGCAGAATGACATAATTATATATATATATTATATATATAATGCAACGGTGAAGTATCTCGTCTCGTTTTCGAGCTCTCCGTTCGAACATCGCGATAAATTTCCGCGATAAAGGTGTGTGAAAAAGCCAGACTGCCGAGGACATCGAGGTAGTTTCCGTCGCGTGCACACATCCCAGGTGGTACGATCATATAGAAAACGAGAGAAAGGAATGACGATCGTAGAACGAATTTAAAAAGTACTTGCGAACTGGTGGCGCATTCGGTGCGCGGGTTCAAGTCCAAAAATTTTATTCAAATATCTATGTCAGCACATACTTATCTTCTCCGACATCCCACGCCCTCGTCGCGATTTTCCTGCCTGTCTCTCCAAAAGTAGATTCGAACATGCATAGCTAATATTTTTTTAAACATTATAATGTCATTTTTTTAAACAGTAGAGATATCTTGCTTTTAAATGTAATTTAATTCTGCAATATAGTGCAATATAGAAGTGTCAGTTTATTAATGAAAGATTAGACTTTATAGTTTGATAATAACTTTCTATAAAAAATACATGATTTAATTTCGTAACTGTTTGTGTCTTATAATTGCATTTATCAATTTAATATTTTGTACACGTATATCTCTCGTGTGTAAACTCATAGCTCTTTTCTACATAGGCATATGAAAAAGATATGTAATAATTTATAAATTGTTCATATTTAAAATAACAAATATAATTGCATTAATCTACATAAAGAAATCATGTCATGTATAGATCCTCAATTTTACGCATAATTTTAAAACGTATATAAAGAATTTTAAACGAATTTTTATGAATAATTCTGGTAACGCATGTTGCTTCCGAACACCGGAAAGAAATTCAGCCATCAATGATAGAATACGAACGTTGCACATCCGCTGCGAACGTGACACGGAAGAGAGTCATGAAGACGATACGGAAGTGAAACGGAAGTGAAAATGCGAGACGGAAATAAAAGTAAACCTTCGAGCGAGAAAAAACCAAGTTTTTCGCGTCTGTCGTCATCGGTTCTGGATTATTAGCCATCGCCATCAGGGGACGTATAATAAAAAGCCATAAAGCATGGCAGCCGCGAGTGGCTCGGGACTAAACGGAAGCCAACCTGCTGAAAGAAAGGTCCGGTGAACACGCACAATGGCTCGTAAGCACGACAGTTTTGACCCCTGCCAGCAAAATGGCGCGTCGCTACAGGTATAATAATGCGAATCGGTTGGTTACCCCTCGTGTACGTATGCCGATCGGTTAAGTGGCCACAGATGGTTAAACGTTACATCGAATACATCGGCGCGTTTACAGACCAAATGATTCACGCTTTCCGAAGGATCGGCTTAATTAAGCGGAACCACTTGCGTACAGCGCCGTTGGGACTGACACGTGGTCATCGTGACGGCCGTGTCCATTTGGCGATTAAAATATATAAATTGACTATTCTTTATTACTGTTTCTTCCTCGAGAAAAAAATGCAAGTATTGGAATCATTATAAATTAATGATAAAGATAAAATACACAGATTTTGTAAGAGCAATTATAGAAGACAACATGGGCCTCACTTAAAATTCTGTTATAATTAACATCTCTTGCAAAAGATTTTTAACTTGTTCTTAAAGAGATAGGTATTGAAGTTGTGGACAACATTGTCACCATGACTGGCGTCACTTTGATTGATAATTGATGTTTATTTATTACAAGATATATCAAAGTTTTTTTCAAACGATTTTTCCGTATGATTTTTATTAAGTTTAATATGATTCATTAATAATAAATTTATATCTTAAATTAATTCTTAAGATTCTTCTTTGTTGTTCTTTTATTTTAAGAACATAAGTAAGTAACTATATTTTTGCTTGGACATAATTAAATGTAAATTTTATCAATGTTTCTATATTGAGTCCTAAGATTTTTTATGAAAAATATTGTATTGTTTTTTTGTTAAAAATCTTTGTGGTTATCCTCTTAAAAATGATTTTAAGAAGTCCCTAGAGATATCCGCGAAATGGGAAAGAGAAGTGCTTATGGTAGAAGTTAATCAACGCGTATTGCTAAGAGAACGATTCATGAAAAGAAACTTCTGAATCTGATAATATCTCAATACATTCAGAATTTTCTTTGAATTCAAGCTTGATTTTTGGAAAGTTTTTAAATAGACTTTTAAGAATCCAAATTCTGTAAAAATATGGGGCAAGATACTTTACCATCACATTTAGATAGTCACATTTAGATAGTCATAATATTAGTCTGTTAAAATAATTTTTTCCATTTTGTGAATCATTTTAATCATTTGAAATATATTTTTTAATTAAAATTATCGATATAATTGACTTAAATGTGACTGAACAAATAAAAAAATCACTCAAAAAATAAAATGAAAGTTCACATTATTATCTTTTCTTCTATATATCTAATAAAATGAATACATCTTTTTTCTCTATGCATTTTATATCATCAACATATATGTTCTTATTAGACATATACATTTACTTATTATTTTGTTTTAATTCTTTTCCGACATTAAATACGAAGCCATAGTTTTTTTTATTTATGCATATTTTATTTTACGCATTTTAAACAGATTAATGTATCGAACTGTATTGATACGTAGTTACTTCATGAATTACAGCATGTCTGGGCAACTGAGTATCGATCAATTAAAGCACTGAATAATGTTTGAATGTTTAAATCATAATCGTAGTGCGAAGGTCCATTTCTCATAATGCGGATTTAATAACGAGAAATACACGCATATGTTATATCGCGATGATAAACCATTGATTCGATCACGAGACTTAATTATGAATAATAAATATAAATAATAACTCCGCTTATTACGCATAATATATTTATATTATTAATATTATTATATAATGTAATATGACTTATCCAGTTAGATCTTAAATTGATGTTATTAAATTGATGTCCAAAAAGGGGTTTTCGCGTTCTTGAAGATACATAGAAAGTACATCAAATATTGAAAAATACTTTAAGCAATTTTATAAAATCAAATATCAGTATTTGTATAACAATTTCGCATGTTTTTATAATATTTAAATGACTCTCATTTTTAAATTAATTGAGTAATCAAGGATTATTGGAATTTGAATATTTTCATTAAGTATGGAAATTATTCCTTATTTGTACTTATTACGTTATTTATTACATTGTACAGTGTTTCATTTGCTATTATTTTCATTTGTTTTTACTTATTACATTATGCATTGTTCCATTTTCCATTTTTGTGCCTCTATTGTTAGTGTTTCTTTCCGATAGATTTTAATTTGCGGAGTAGTTGTAATGATCTCTTTTTATTTTTAAATAATATCAGAAGAAGAATGCAAAGTATTGAAATAATAACTATAGAATTTATTTTGTAGAATGTTCCTTAAATAAATAGATTGACAAATATAACCATAACAAATTAATATATAAAAATAGCGGAGCTTATTTTTTTTTACTTGTTGTTTCAAAACTTTAATCTAGAACTGTAGAGGCTTAATGTGACAAACAAATGTTGTTAGTGTATATTGGAAGAGAACGCAAAATTATTAATAATAAAAAAATTATTATTATTAATAATAATTTCTAGAGAATTATTTTCAGAAATTAACATTCAATTTTTGATTCTTTTTACTCTCATCCTGTACACTTCCCCTATTTTTACGGGCCTCAAAAGGGCTGTCTCTTTAATAATTCAAAAATCTATTAAAGCAACATCACATATGCACGCAGTACATAATTCCGCAAATGTACGAAACGGAAAGGACATTTCGTTCCCCAACATTTTTTCATGCGTACGCTTAATTAGTCTTCATTAACCGCCTATTTTGCCGGGACGCGTAATAAATTCGTCGTTTCAACTTTATCGAATTATTGTGACGCGATGTGTTTGCACGTACACGCGCGCATATTTTTTCTTTCTTTACACTTTTGCATGACTTCATGAATTATTATTATTATAATTGAGGAATGCTGGAGCGCATTTAACTGCGCACTCGTAATGAATTATGCCACAGGCATTACTGGGAGAAATCATTCTCGCTGCCGATTTCATTTCGCATGCCCACGAATCCGCGCGCGTATTTACTCTAGTCTGAGTAAATCTAGACAGGTCATGGTATTATGCCAAGTGCAGCGCCCTTAGCCGGTATAAGCATAGTACCATAAATCCTTTGTTAACGGCATACCGTGATGCGGATTGTGCGCAACCTCAAACGCTGCATGAGCATCTGTAATATCAAACGTAAACTAACTAATGAATACCGCCTGCTAATTGCGCAATGAGATGAATAGACTATATCGTTATGCTGTGCACGCCATTATGTCAAACTGTTGCAAAATCTACGCTTTATCGCATATCATATATATCGTGACTATCAGAAGTCATCCTCGTAAATGATCTTTGCGCTGTTTATACGCAAACATTCTTCCTCAATATGATAATTTTTTGACATGTACTTTGTCACATTACTGTTATATTAGATGACTGGAATGAATAAATCAGGAAGAGACCGTGTATCTCGTTAACGTATGAAGAATGATACCCTTCCATAACTTTTATCGATGTCCCTACAAGTGTCTTCCCCATTCTAATGTCACTGATTCGCATCACTAAACTGCGACGATTCGCTACGCACATGTGTCCAAATCTAATGGTCGTTCTACTGTGAAAGCTACTTAATATCGTGATCGATATGTTCCTAATCCGTTAAAAGCGATGCATCATGGCACGGGTTTAATGTGTGATATACGAACAAAAATTAATGGCGCAAAAGGAAATCGAGTTGAGCACACTGAGATTTATAACTACGTAAATCATAAAATTCGTATAAATAATGATCTCTTTCTTATCATGATATTGTTCAAGTTACAAATATTCAAAACCGAATTATACTATTATTATTTGCATTATTGCAATCCAGAAGATCCGCATAAAATAGTATTAAATTTTAAATAGCAGTAAGTATTAAGTAAATTCAGTCTATAAATATAATACAATTAATTAACAAAAAATTTTTTTTAAATTATATTTAATTGCATAATAATATATTTCTTTATACTGAACATTTTAACAAATAAATGAAAAATGAATTTTTTTTTAATATTAAATCACAATATATTAAAATATTAATTATGTTAAACTGTTTAAATAATCTATCATTTTGCTTCTTTGTATTATTTATCCAATTTCTTTTTTAATTTATTTTATTTTTGTTTATGTGTTTATTTAATATACATGCACACTAAACAAAAGATTGTTATTGTGAAAGAAAAATACAATCTTTTTATTAATATCGCAATAAAATAATTTATCAGAATTTAAATTCGTTTGAGCCACTTTCTTTGCATCAATACGTATGCAATAAAATGTGTACGAGATGCACGCGAAATGTACTTACCTTGAAGTAACCAGCGCAGCAGCTGGAAATAATTCATGTCCCTCGGGCCATCTTTGCTAAAATTACCACGCTAGCCAAAGTATTAAAGTTGTTAAGATATTTAGGACTCTACGGAGATTCGTTTCTGACTTATGATAGCGAAAACACGCAAGTAGTTATACGTATAAAACTTTAAGATATCGTATAGAATTAGTAGATATTATGATATACGTTGTCATTATAATAAAACATGCTAGCTAAAGAAATAGCAGTTGATATTAAAAGCTCTTACGTATACTTGGAGTAAATTATTACATATTTTTTAAATTATATTACAACCTGGCTGATTTTCTTACTGCTAATATTTTTTTATATTATTAATTTTAATATTATTATTTATGTGGAAACGATTTTAAATTACTAAATAACTAATATCTGACTGAATTTTTGCTAAAAGAAGTTCAGCTTTTTACACTAGTCGTAAAATTCATAGATAAATTATGATAACGGTAAATGTGGGATTTTTTTGCATAGTAGAACAATTTAACTTCCAAGAGATAATTTTTCCCGACATTTTGGGTCACTATCGATCTATCCAATAAATTATACCTTCAACTCTTTTGTTTCTTCAAAGTAATAGAACCATTAAAATTCCATCAGTTAATTTAGACCATTAAATATCTCTTGCGTCTATTTTCTCTTTCCGGAATAATTTTAGCATCTTACTTGTAACGTTTTCCCAAATTATCCAGCTGAATAACATTAAGAAATAGCATCGGTAAAATAATACGAACCTGAGTTGCGAAGAGGATCTCTGGATAGGCAAAGAATTTCGACGAAAGCGCAAAAGAAAAGAATTGGACATTCATCCCCCGATTTAACGATTTCGCCCCTTTAAGGGGAGAATGCATCATCCACGCATGGTGTGCACTAGCATTCGACGAACCGGAAACATTTTTCAGACGCATTCCATAGGCGCCTTTATCACCTTGTCCCGCTATCCACTGCATGCACAGTGGTGTGCACGTCTGACGAATAGGGGCACCTCCGGCTGGAGTCGCGCGCATACATCGCTCGCATTTTAATCAATTCCGCTCGTAACGACATATTCGCGAACTTAAATCTTGTATGCATGCGATGGAGAACCGTTCGTTTCCCACCACCGGGGATTCCAACGATATTCGGGGCGATATTTTCTGGCTACCGGGAGGGCACGAATGCACTTCGTGATTCTCCCACGAGTTTTTGTCATGACCTCACCTTAGATATCGTCGCTGTTCTAACGAGTGGCTCGATTAATTGAATTTATCGGATATTGACACCGTCAGCAGGAAAAAAATCGGTATTCATCTGCAATTCATTTTGATTCGTTTATTCGGCTGCTGATTCTTGGCGTGAGACGTCGAATTCTCCCTACTATATATCAATCTGTAAGCTTTTATTGCTCGTGACTATTATATACGAGATATAAATTTTGCAAGCAAAGTATAAATCTGGAACGTATTTTACGAAATTAAGAAACGATTAAATCACTTGAGCATGATTTCGAATACATATAATAACAATATAAGAATGTATATATTGAAATATAAATACAGACATGACTTTTCTTAATTATTTAAATATGATTTGGAAAATTTGATAAATAATGATACTTGATTTCTATTTTTATATTTTATTAAGACATAATATTTCACTGAATTCACAGAGTTTCTGTATAATCAACAATCTATAATATACGCACTTAAATTCACATTAGGCTTGATTATCGTACATTCTTATATAAGAATTTTGAAATACAAATGAAGTAACATTTGCACAAATTACAACTAAGTTTTGGCTCGAGAACTATTATTACCGTCGACTCACCGCCATTCAGGGCGATTCGTCGAGATCCGCGTTTCTTATGCGAAGATTTATTAGCCCAACCGTGTGACGACAAATGCAGCAAACAGAGAAAGTCGGTTAAGCTGCCAAAATATTATTCCGCGGTATCTCCGGCACCGGTTTCTCGCGAGTTTACGACGTCTATATTTAAGCGGCCTCACTTATCTAAAATCTCAACCAGACTACGGCGTATAAAAGCGGTGTGTTTTTGCTATTCACACTCATTTTTACTGTCATTTCCATAATATAAATTATATCAAAGTGAAGTATCGGTATGAAGAATAGAATACAGAAAAATTTTACTCTATTTTTCTTAATCGGTCATCTCGCGCTTCATTCTATAACGCGCCAAATCACTTTTTCACAATAACTGATGATGAAATATCGTGACAGAGAATTACATTTCGGTTGAATACCAGAACATTCTCCAGTAATCTTACTTAGATTCTTACAAAAATTAAGATTAATTGCAACATTTGACACATTGAAGAATTGCGTGACTCGGACATTGAAACGTCAGCTCTGAGCACGCAAAAGAAGCGATCCATCAAGTCAACATAGCCTTGGATGGTGCACGAATTAAGCACCGTATGCCTTAAGACCAACTAAATTTAACCATCGCCAAGTTTTTTGGCATATTTATTTGCTTCTCTGTGACTCAACGAAATCAGCTTGATCTTGTAATTAAGTCTTGTAGTTTCCCAAGTTGTTTTCCATCCATCGCAATTGTTCATCGTGATAAATTCAGCCTTTTAGTTCATTATCCTTCCGTGGTGGTGAAAATCGAGATCGACTAAATTGAAGTTTGTTTAATCCCGGATTGAGATTATTAACGGCATCTTCAGCACTTTCCCTTTCTCTGCCTACTGAAAGATGGAAAGCGATATTCATGATCTAATTTTGCTTGATATAATGATTTAAGTGTCTTCTCTTTCTCTCTCTTTTTCTCTCTCTTTCTCTTGGTGAGGATCTTCGTATACATAGGTTTGGTAGACTTCACAGACAAGTTAAAGTACAGGATCAAAGTGAGTCCTGTCTGCATGGCTCTCTCGCCGCTCCTCGTGATCGTGTCGCCGGAAAACACGGATGTAACCGAGGCGACGGACGGTTCCGGCATCGCGCGCGAAGGTTAATCAATTCCAGTCGCGACGGTGTTTCCGCAGACTTAATTCGTGCCCCGGGTGCAGCGGGGCGCGAGGTCATTCTTCCTCTTTCTCTTGTCCTCTTCCTCTCTTTCTCTCTCTCTCTCTCTCTCTCTCACATTCTCTCTCTAGGCTGACTTTCCCATTATTATCCGGCATATACGGAGGGTAGACGCGTACCACAGGGGAGTCTGGTGCCGCAAGGAATCTTCCAAGGATGAGACGTAGCCCCCGTCCACCGAGCATCTCCTTCCTCATTCTCTTCTCCTCTCTCACCTCCTCGTCATTCTCGCCGTCTCTATCGCACACCCCCGCGATTCCTCCGCTCTTCCGTCACAGCCCTCGTCGTAGCAACTTTGTTCTCCGGAGAAATTCCCCGAAGCGCTATCTACATATTTGATGTCGCCTCGTCCACTCCGCTAATGCTTCTCGTTAGAAACTTACCGCTTACCTGCGTCCCGCGCTGCTCATTCGCCCTTCGCTTTCCTCCTTCCTCTTACATCCCTTTTGCCATCCGGTGGCAGCTCCTTTGCTCCTTCTCTCGCAACGTGACTGTGCACGTTTGGAGAACAGCGTGATACCGCTCGATCTAGTTAACCACCGAAATATCGCGACTTTGAGACTGTTAGTCGAAAACGCGCAGGTGCAGCGAATAAATATGCGAGATATTAGGTAGAAACAAAGATCGGAAATATTATGTTGTATTGCTTATGAAAAAGTAAACGCGAATCTTTTTATTTGGTGGGGTTTGCTTTCTTTGTAATATTTGATACTAGATAAATATATTCTAATAAATATTTTAAATTATAACTTTGGCCAAAAGTATAAAGCATTCTCACAAATTGATGTAAACATCTAATAAATTTGAAAAATAAATTTAAAAACAATATTTATTTTATAATAATTTTAATATTTTGTTAATTTTCCTTTAGATTTTATTGCCGTCTTTTCTAAAAAAATATACATTGAAAATACTTTATACTTATAGCTAAGACTATATTTTTCTCGACATTGACATAATTCAGCAAAAAATTATCGTATCAAGTTCCTCCGTAAAAGCGCATTTTGAAGAGGAAGAGACTCAAACTTTTATGCGCTTTTTATGCCATTGAACTACATCAACTACTTTTTTAATCAATGCAACTCCGGAAATTGGACTTTCTATTTATCAATTTTGCAAGTCTTCACTCTATCATTCACATTGAAAAATTAATCCTACTTAATCAGCATTAAAAAAATTGTTTCTCAAATACAAACTTTAAGCTTTATTTTTATTTGTTAAGCTTTAAGTCGTACTATTTATCGCGTTATAAACATTTAAAATTTCTTAAGAAAATACAATAAAATTGAGTTTCTTGTTTATATTTACAGCTTAAGCTATAATTATAGATTTGCTTTTATAATAGCTTTAGTATAATATTTGTTTATGATTTGACTCATTTAGACAAACTTTTAAACATATCTCTTAAGAAACGTTGAAATGATTTCTTCTTTACGATGATAATAACGCAATATTTTTAAGTCTTTGACATTTCTCTAATGTTAGGTTCAACGCATACTTTATTACTAAGTTTGTTATTTAGGCACATTTGTCAATTAAAAAAGTAAATGAGCGAGGAAAATGGTTCTCTGGAAAAGGAATGTTTTGGAAGGGAATATTTTAATCCTGCTGCAACCGCAATGGCTTTTTGCTAGTTAGTAACGCAGATTACCGATACATTCCGACACCCTTTACAATCAGTCTCGAACCGCGCACCGCGCACATCGCATTACGCGATATTACTAACCGGGGAATGGTCTAATTCAAACTTCCACCGAATGGTGGAATTAGTTAATATGTAAAGCAGCCGCAGCCGCGAATCCCAGGAATTCTCTGTCGTCGCGAGATCTACGTTTACATCTTACTTATACTTCAAACTTTCCCGAGACCCCCTACCGCGCTCTGACATAACTCTTGCATATTACTTACGTCTACTAAAGAATAATAAATATACTTTCCTGACAAGTTATTCCGGAACGGAGATTGCGCTTTAATCCTTTTGCCACCTAGTCTCTATTATGACGAATGTACTTTCTTCTCATTTTATGCAAATATCTGGATGTGAAATCATTCATTTTTATAAGGGAGTGTACCATGAAAATATGTTAGATAATAAATACACTGAAAATTATTAATAAATACATTGAATATTAATTTTTAATAAATTAATTTGTTAATAGTACTATAGCTGAAGATTTACTATATGTAAACATATTTATTTTTGATACGAGAACTATTAATTGGACCAACTATTCTTTATTTAGTAAATATTTATATGTAAAGTATAGTTAAGTTAGTACTATTCAAATAAATATTTATTAAAATTTAGTACGTTTTTTTAGTGTATTTATGTCAAAAATTATATAACGTTAAATATTACATATTTCTAGCAGAATAATAATAATAAAAAAATTGTAAATCGTTGCTATTACTTGGTTTGATGGCAATAATTGATATGCTTTCATCAATTTATTTTCTGCAATATTCATTATAATCCATAAATTAAAAAGTCTATATAGATCATAAATTAATCCATTTGATAAATAAATAACGCAAACGAAAATGTCGAAATAATTTAATAAATAAAATAGTATGAGGCGCAAGCAAACATTTTGAAATTGTTTATAACCAAACAGGAATAATTTGTAAAAATAAATATCTTTCGATAAATAACAATTCTGCAGGATTGAAAACACGTAAATAATATGTTTAATTCTTTTCTCTAATGTTTCAATCCAGATTTTGTACATTTTTCACTGACACATCAATTAAAAGCTGAATATACAATTATTTCTCACTTAAAACACAATTATAGGAAATGATTATTATTAATAAATTGGAAAAAGGTATAATTACATTAATTGAAATTTTCTGATTGAAAATGGACGAATCAGAATTTTTTGATTGAATCTATTGTAATCTATTATAATTCCAATAATATCAGAATTCTGAATGATATGATCAGAATCTTTTAGTTTATTCATTTTTAACCAGAAATTTTTTTAATATATAAAACAGCGATCGAAATCGAGACGATGACACGAGAAAATGTCACGCGAGAAAAAGAGTGTACTTTGAAATTAGACGATCGATGAAACTCAGCCGAGAGTGTCACCTCGTAACGCGCAAGTCAAAATTAGTGAAAATTCGTACCAGCAAACACAGAAAATATTCTCCGTGAGAGAGAGGGAGGGGGAGGGATTGTGAAATAAAAGTGAGAGAATATAGAGCTGGCTGACTGGTACCACGTGCTGAATCAAACTAAGCGTAACGTATTGGGGTGAACACCGAGGGGGCGAAGTGTAACGAGAGACTGTGGAGGAAGGAAAAGAGGGAGACGATAGAATGATGGGTATAAGGTGAAAGGGACGAAAAGGGATAGAATGGCAGATAGCGGGAGAGGTAGGGTGGATGAATCGGAATCGGTGAAGTATGGGAGCCAGAAAAGGGATGCTTCTCTCAGTAGCTTTCCCCGTAAGACGGAGTTTGTGGAGGAGGAAAGAGTGTAAAGGGGTTACGCGGGTAAGCGAAGTATGTAAAGAGAGAGAGAGAGAGAGAGAGAGAGAGAGAGAGAGAGAGAGAGAGAGAGAGAGA
>NW_012130066.1:3013191-3017586 GCF_000143395.1 Atta cephalotes
GAGAGAGAGAGAGAGCAAGAGGCAACGAGAGAGACGTAGCCGGATTGTCGTCGAGCGATGAAGAACTTCGGTATATCTCACCACGTCGTCAGCTCCTCCTTGCCGAATGGAACGCGTCTGCGGAACGAGCTAGCGAAACCCGACACGTCAGACGCGTCTCCACTTAACGGAATGGAATTTGTCAACGCTTGCCTCGATGTCAAATAAAACAAGGATTCAAATAAGACAAGGGTCAACCGGCGACCCGTTCGCCGCTGTGCTTTTACTCAACCAATTTAAGTCGCATTAAACATCTTCGTATTTTAATTCATCTCTCTTACGAAAAGAAAGAACTGATATCAATTGACTGAAATGTCGAATCAATCTTGAATAAGGCCAGCGTGCAATAAGGTATCGAAAACGAAATTGCTATGTGTTCTGCGTCATGAGGAGAAGCTGCTTTACTGTAAAATAATGCGACATTGTTTGATAAACAATACAACCAGCGTGTCGGATGTATAAGCTTTCATGAGACTATGAATACACGCTATTTCAAGCAATTAAACGGTGCATCGTGATGATTAGCCGTCTACCGAGAGTAGAGCCTTTCCTCTTTGTAGGATAATCACTTTGGGGTGCGGAGCGTCCTGTTATTTGTCGGCGGCTTCTAACCCGCTTCCAGGAGCAGAAATTTTAATTAGCAAGTAGACATCTTAACATCGAAACAGGCGGGCGGACTATTAATTTCCTCCTCGTCGTCTATAGATGTTTAACTTTCTCTGCTCGACAAACAACGACGTTTTCTTAAGGATTTCCGTCGTTTTATTCTACCGCACCTGAGCTCTTTAATTAAATGAAAATGACTATTTAGCTGTAAATTATTCGTTTGTAGATACTGAAATTAGAACAGCATAATTATACCAAAACGAAATTTATTTGCCAAATAATTAAAATTAAATTAGATAGAATTAGATATAATCAAATATAAAAGTAATATAAAGCTTGATGAAAGAGGGAATAAAATAGAATATTTATAACATGTATGTCTTTATTATACTATATAATTATTAACCATTTTATATTAAAGCGTACTCTCTTTTTCGTATTCGCATTCTTTACATAATTGCTCCAGGGAAATTACATTACTTCATCATGTTTCGCTTGAGATATAAAAGCCTTACCTTTAAACGAGAGGGACGGTTGACCCGAGTGCGTTTATGTTTAATATTCGGCGATTTCGTCCACTTCAGAGAAAATTTCATCCCTCCTTACGAGAAGATTAAAAAGAAGATAAAAGGAGCGCGCAGTGGCCCTTTATATTTAAAAAATTCCACCCTATTACAGAGATACCGTAATCATTAACTTAAATATTCTCTGCACACTGTTAATAAAGAAACCAATATGCCCGACGAGATTCATTAAAAATTCATCGGGAGGAATTAAGGAACTTGGTCGTGGCATGATAGCGCGCAAGTAATATTTTTCAAGACGTTTTACGTTCTTTGTCCGCCGTTTGCGCGTTTCCCCGTGAAGAAGATACTAGATCGCAATATTCCGCAGTATCGCCCTGAGCCTGTGGACGGTAAACGGCTCCCTTTTTGTGACGTTGAAAGAAGAAACGGGAGTAGAGCCCGCGAGACGGGAGTTCCGTCGAGGAGGGTTGCATTCAGACCCTCTCGGAGTAGGTATATATCTCGCGGCTTTGGCATCAGGAGAACTAACGAGAGGACATTCCGAGGCCCAGCTCGAGGAAGTTTATTTTCTTAATGCCACCCACGACATAGTCGTCAGTCTTCTGGTCCACGAAATCACGAATCCTGTATTCAGAGACTTCATTAGGGCGACCGCATTCGGATTTATTATTTGAGTTTCGTGTAATGCACAATCTTATTCTCCACTTTCAAAACTTGAAAATGAAACTTCCAATCCCGAAATACGTACTTTTGTAACGATCTCTTTAATAAAAAATTTATTTTAGTAATTTTCTCATTCCTTTTAGTAATCTGATTTATAACCTGCTTATGTCAGTCAAATGTCAGAGAGAAATAAATATTTAGGACAGACTTAATTCTCCGTCAGCCAATTTTGCGTTTTCTATTAATAACCTGGATCTTTAAACTTTAGTGTAGATTTTTATATTGTTTCGAACTATATAAAAATCTGAAAACATTCTTGCATACTTGTGAAAGCTTTAACAATGAGATTATTATAGAAGTCGAATTGTGTGTGTGTATTTTACTTTTTTTTGCATATTTAAATTTATCTACCTAAATTTACAATCAAATACACTTTTAAAGTCCAATTAGGCTAATGGAGAGAGGTTAATAAAAGAGAGATTAAATAATGTGTACAGTAAGCTTGCGATTTTTCTTTTACAGTAATTTATGATAATATTAGATGAAAATTCTGTAAAATAATAAATATTAAATCACGGAAAATAAAACTTTATTAAAGAAAATAAAATAACATCCATTAATGATGTTCCGCATGAATGTTCGCTGTTGAAAATGGGGTATTCTAAAAAGTGAAACCACAGAAATGAAGTAAGGTAAAAAATGAATGTAAGGTAGCGAGGAGAAAGAGGAATCATCAAAAGAAAACACACGTACAATGTCTCAATCTTTAAATATAATACACTCGTTTATTTTATATATTCTTTTACACATATAAAGCACACAAAAATTACATTAACTTGTTCGGATAATCATTATTTCGTTGTTATAAACTCATTGTCGTGATCTTTGTTAATTCGAAGCTTAACATTAATACGAATCCCAAATGTATATACGACTATGCACGCCAATAATAAAGACAAATAGAACCAGCTTAGGCCGTTAACCTCCTCATTTGCACTGCTTTGATCTACCCTTACTTTTCGGACAGACAGCGGCAGCAACAGCCGATGGTTGTTCCCCTCGGTGTTGGCTCATCATCTCCCGACGATCCAATCGATTTCGAAACACCCCCTTCATTTGATGCTAACTAATGTCCCCGCCTCTCTCCCTCTATACCCCGCAATGCGATACAAAACGGATCCGACGATAACCGGATTGGTTTGCATAAATAATTGCGTACATATTACCAAGGACGCGCGCGCTAATCAGTACGCGCAAGGCGTAAACGCATACGTATAGCACGTAACCCGGTGATTACATAACGGCTCTATAAAATTATTTTTAGAGCATAAATTCAGCTTGTGGCATATTTAAATCTCCATAAATTCATCGCGGCAAATATTTAAAATTCTTTCATCGTCACATCCATCAACTTTTATATTAGATAAATACATTTTCATGTGAGAACACAAGCTACCTACATATATGTATATAAATATATCGACGAAGATGATGAATTCTTAGACTAATTTGGATTGATCTTTTTAATTGTAAATTACTGAAAATAATGAATTTCTTTTGAACTAACTAATTTTTTTAAGATAATTAAATGAAAGAATCTTAAATTTCTGTTTATCTTATTTTCTCAGAATTTTAATTTAAAATAATATAAGTATCGCGATTAATAGATATATTAAGAAGTTGGCTAGAAATGATTGCTTTTTTCGAGAGTTTTGTCTAAATGAAATTGGTCGCAAATTAAAATATGTGTATATTATATTGAAATATTTTATATTATTAACGACTACGTGCAGTAAAAAATCTGAAGAAAGAATGTGTCTCTCGACAAAAATAAAACTGTTAGAAAGAAAGTTTATGCATTGAAAAATTTGACATGATTATTATCTCACGATTTTTCAATATTTATACAAGATAGAAAATTAATTCGCACGAGCATAAAGTATATAAAACAAACGCCACGCGGTCGCGAGCGATTAACATTAATGCAGAAATAACCATTTAAAAAGTACATAGTGAAGTAAAGTAACGTTGAGCGCTCGTGAGTGGCAGCGCCATTATTTTCCTGTTTTTAAAAGGTACTCTTTATATAATGCGAATAAACTGATAAAATTATCCAAATTTGCATCCTATAATTAGTATAATTATTACTATGGTTCCTTACATAGTTTTTGTTAAGGCGCTTTTTGAAATATTCAACAAGAAGAGAGGACAGGTCTCATAGAAATAATAGCATACATCTTGTGCCTATATCTTTGATACCTATTATTAAAAACAGCGTTTCATAAAAAAAAAAGAAATTGATTAAACGTCGAAAACCGTAATAATTCAGCTAAAATGAAATTGCAGAACAGCGACAAACGTAGAGAGATAAAAGATACGACATTCGCATCCGGGAAACGCATTCGAGAAAAAAAGGCGGAAAGAAAAAAGGAGAGAGAGAGAGAGAGAGAGAGAGAGAGAGAGAGAGAGAGAGAGACGTACTACTTATTACGTCGACGACGAACCGAACCGGACCGAGTACGTACCGTACCGTACCTACGTAGAACTAACGTCCGCCGAC
>NW_012130066.1:3017606-3023865 GCF_000143395.1 Atta cephalotes
GTAGACGTAGTAGAGAGAGAGAGAGAGAGAGAGAGAGAGAGAGAGAGACTCATTTATCGCTCGAACAACCGGCCGAATGCGTCGACCACTGACAATGCCGCGACTACTGACAATGCGAGCTCGAATGCGAGGAGCACCGAATCCACCCGGGCGGAATTGCGCGAGAGCGCGCGACGATTCGTTTTAACGATCGTTAACGCGAGGAATGGAGAACGCGATGTTACACTTGACGATCGTTAGAACTTAACGAAATCTCGCCGCCCCTTTCGCGAGGAACGTATGGGGGCAGTATGTTACACGGCAGGCGAGTTTCCCCCCCTCCCCCCCCGCGTATACACGCCTCCGGATCCGCAGCGGGCCCCAGATCGACGAGGGGTAGAGACGGTAATTGCGTTCTCACTTAACGCAACTGCCGCGCAGCTGCCGGACGAATTGAGTCCTCCCCCTGTTTTCCAATTTTCGCACGAGCTATAACGTAGCAAGCCTGACTAGCCATGTCAATCATGGGAAATGTTCGCGGGGAGCCGAAATCATCAGCGTGATCCCGAGAATGCATCTCACATTCATACGGAAATTTCTGGTATTACGTTTGAGTATCCGAGGGCAATTTCAATAACTTCGGCTGTCACGAGAGTGCCTTCCTAAAAAAGAGTTTCCCATTTTTTGAAAATAAGATTAAAGTCGCAGTTAATATGTTTCGCATCACCGTCAAATGCGGCAGGCAAATAATGAAATTATCTTGGTATTATTATCTTTATTATTATCTAATTTTATAATTTTTGTTGTTGTTAATATATAGCTTGTTTATTTGAGCAAATAATTTATTATAGGCATATGATTCAAGGGAGAAATTGTTATTTGCTGTTTGTTTCTCCAATTTCTCTTTGTTGAGCTTTTAATTAATTGAAATTTAAACTAAAAATTTAATCGAGATTTAAGGACATTGTATTTGATAATGATAATAGAAAATTTAAATGTTTTCTTTACTGAATTATTGTAAGTATTTAGTTGATAATTTTAGAAATATATCTCTAGGTATGCAATTGAAGAATCATTTAAAATTTTATCTAAAACTATATTTCATTAATTAAATCAATTATTTCTATAATGAGTTTTATGATTTTTTTTATAGCATTTTCTTACTTCCTGAAAGTCTAGGAAGCTTTTCATTGTTTGAATTGAAATATCAAAACTCTAGAAATTCAAGCAATTTAAATTTTTCGTTATCTTTTTTCCCCAAATAAAACAATTAAAACAGTTGTTAAATCGCGACTTCGAAGTTGTTCGAATCGTGCCGAGTACCGCAATACATGACAATGTGAATTTTACAAAGTATTACAAGTACGTTTTACAAAGATATTGGACGTATAATTTTTGTCATTTCAACGCGCGACGTGTGTGTGAGACATTCGTGAGAAATTTCGATACATTAGAAGCGCATTCGCCTTCGCGATAGAATAGAAATTCAGGAATAGAAGGTAACCGAAATATGAGAGGAAAGAGTCTACCGAGAAAAGCGGTAATACCGCAAAATCTGCTTGTCAGAAATTGACAAAGCGTATTCGAAGCAAAGCAGACGAATCGATATCTATCGTCGAGAAAATTAATATAACGCTTATTGTAACGGCGTAGTAACGGCAGTAATGATCGTGGCTGAACGTACAATAGGTTCTCGATAGCTATCGTAAATTAGTTCACCTAAAGTGCCATGCATAATTAAGCGACTGGCATAAATGACTAACGCGTTCCGATCGGATAAATTAACCACGTATAACAAAATCATGCGTGAATCATTATGAAATTCGCATCTTGATGATCACGATTGTATTTTGATTCTTCAAACGGATAATTTTTTAATTGAAGAACTATTTTACAGATTTTACGAAATTGAATGCATTTTGTATGTTCAAATAGTAAGCTTAAATGTATGTTAAAATATTAGAAATTTTTTAATATTTTATTTTCACATCTTATTACATTTAAACATTTTTATCTCCTTTAATAGAAATTAAAATGAAAATTTTAGGTTCCTATGTGACTTACTTCTAAATTAACTCTTAAGCTAATAAATTATATTCCTCGTATGTCATCGTACCCTGCCAGGGAAAATGCATCCCCCCAGTTTTAGGCCAATGACCTAAACCAGAGGCGGGTCTAGGGTCAATCAGGGTAATTGTGACTTGAGGACAAAAGTGTCACAAGAATATCTTTCAGTGACAAAACTAATAATAATTATTAAATTGATGGCTTATTTAATAAGGCGACAACTTTAATTGCAATAACATTCAATTGAATTATTCTAAAGAACGTCGCTTTTTTCCAACATTAAAATTATTCTGATAGATTTCTGTATCAAAACTAATAAAATTACAGTCCGCCAACTGTCGAGAAACCCGCAGAATAAATTCGTCCACAAATAATGTCTATCGACCTTTAGGAGAGTATAAAAGGGGAACAACCCTCTTTTTAATATTTTCTTATATTTAATCATAGTATTACGTTCTCTCCTGCTAAAAAATTCCCAAAAATTATTAGTTTCTCGCTCCAATATACTATCGCTTTTAATTTGAATATTTCTAATAATATTTTGTTATTATATTCTATAATTTTTTTTTCTTTCACAATACAAGTCAAATATAAATAATAGAGAGAAATATAAATAATAGATTTTTACATTGCAATAAAAAATATATAAAATTTTAAATTGCATTAAAAAATATATAAATTATTATACTACTTAAATGAGTATTTATAAATTATATGATTTCTATTTTATATAATAATTCAACGATTACTTTATTTTAACTTAACATTGCTGTGCACCACTGAATAATTAAATAGTAAATAGAATCACACTGTATAAAATTATACTGCATTAAAAAAGTTGTGTCGCAACAGAAAAGCTAAAGGTAGATCGTTTTCATCTAACAGACAGAGGTCGGAACGAAGAGTGAAAAGAACCGTGTACGCTTCTCTCGAAAGCTTGAAATGCGAGCGCGCGAATTCAGAGTAAAACAATTTTTTTCTCTTTTTTTCTGTCGTGCTTGTCCGACGTGGTCCTTCAACATTGCGTGCGCAAAATTATTAACAGCCAGGCGAGCGAAACGTAAAAAGCGACGTTAAGACTGCCATTTAATTATCCCCGACAGAGCGGGCACGCACATTCGCGAGCTCACGTAAAACCCGGAACCATCCACGCACTGTGTATTTACGCTCTATTTGCAGGCAGAGTGAGAGAAAAGGATTCTGACGGTAACGATGCGGCGCATCAAATCGCCGCCGACGCCACTGCCGTCCACCAGTGAGAGATTCATTCCATTTGAAGGTCCGTTACTGAGCAAAGAGATACGTAGGGACGTACGATCCGCGATAAATCCCGTAATCCACCGTGTCGCGTTAGGAATACGAATCTCTCGTAGTGGTGACGGCGACAGTAACGCTATGTGCTACAGTGCGAGGGAGAACGGACGGGGGATGCCGGGCGTAATGTAACGCTGGAGGAGAAAGATTGCACTTTTTTATTAGAACGCAGGCGGGAAAGACGTAGAGGAGGGTAAGGCACCCGACGGAGGACGGTCTCGATCTTCCACGCAACGTAACACGAACAAATTACACGTCCCGCGTACACACGCAACCTCGTACACGATGTGCTTGTAAGTATGTGTGTGTATATAAACGTGCACCCTCAAAAGCGACGGCAAACTTACGCACACTTCGGCGTAAGTCTCTCCCTTTCTGCACACGGTGAGGCTCTTCTCCGTCACGTGTAGTAATATACTTTTACGTCGTGCTTGCGAAGGGACTGCGACCCCTATCCCGCCTCGTCAACCCCCGGCCGTTCCGTTCCGTCCCGCCGGACGATCCCGCCGATTCGATACGCCCCGACCTTCGAAATCGTCGAATCGCTCCTTCGAAACCAGCAGGTTGTCCTCTCCCTTCGTCCCCTCACTCGACCTACACGATCGACGGCTTCCTCACGAGGATTCCTTTTCACAGTTAGGTTTGCAAAACCCAATGCGACTGAAGAATTTACGACTGATTCAGGGTCGCTTTACCCCTGCGACCCTCAGTACACGAATACTCGGTTGGGTGAATAAATCGCCAATCTTTTAAATACAAAACGATCCTTTTTTGAAAGTTCCGTTATACAACTTCTGGTGAGATGTAATCTTATCGCAATAATGTGGGGGTGTACTTGATAACGAACTGTACCGAAGGGATTTCTTAACAAAAAACGGGAAAAATGTTTCTTTTATTAAAATTTCGTTTGACAAATCTCATTTTTATGAAATTATAAGTTTTCTTGAAATTATAACATTGAATGTAGCAAATTTAAGAATTAGTTGTCAAGTAAACATGAAGTGATGGAACTCACTTAAATGAAGAAAATTAATTATCTAATGTGTTTCGTACAATATTAATTTGTCTGTCGTTCTTGATGTTTTCTAAATTAAAAATTTCTGAAATGGCGTGAATGCAATAATAGTTAAGTAAAAATTACTCTGGAAGTTATATTTACATCTACACGTAGGGTGAGATTGTTTTGAATTTATAGCATTTGATAAAATGTCATATAAAATGGATTTCTCTTCTATGGTAAATTCTGTGTATTCGTATTCATACCAGATCTCGACGCGATCACATTTAGCTCCCCATGTAGATCGTCGGATGATAGAAAATCAGAGATACCGCTGTTCATTTATGCAAACCGCTCATTACTCGATTAGTAAAATTATCATAGCCGATACGATGGATAATGATGCAATTGGGAAAAACAAAATAACACGGGTGTACAGACAACAATTTATGCGCTCTTATTTAATATATAATAGCAAATGATAATGTGAAATCATTTCACTCTTTATCGAATTTGATCCTTCAGAATAATACGAGAAAGTTGGAAATTGTGTAAAATTGCGCAAAGTAATGGTTTAATTGTTTAAGTAATTCTGAGAGATCGTGAACTAGATATTTTTCCTTATTCTCAGTAATCATCGAACAAATCTAGAAGAAAATTGGAAATCAAAGTTAATGAAATGGTAATATCAACGTAACTTCATTTTATATATTTATAGAAAACTTGTGAATCTAATAGGGATCTCTCAATTTGTTTGTGAGATACAGTGAAAAAAATGTATTTAATTTTAATAAATATTTATTGGAAAAATGCCAATTATTTACAGTAAATAAATATTTAGTCAATTTAATCAAATTAATGTGGCTCTTGTACTAAACATATCTTTATATTTAGTAAATATTATTATTTAAACAAATGATTTATTAAAATTCAGAATATTGTTTTATGATGTATACATTAATCTGCTCGCGAGTTTAACTGTTACAGATTAGAGTCAACAATTCAAATTATTCAGAGTATTCACAGTCCAATAAAAATTCGAGGCGTAAGAGAAATTATCCATTACTAATCCATGTGTAATAAATGTTTTTTCCTACATGTATGTGATTTAGTTGTATGTGATATGTATGTGATTTTTCCATAAAAAAGAAATGATATTCTACACGTTTAATTCTTCGATGCCATTTTTGATATAGCATACCAGGTTTTTCTTTTTCTAATGCTTTTCCAATCCTTTTTTCATTGTTTATAACTTTTCTAATTTATTTAATTACTAAATTTATTTATTATTTAATTATTAAGTTAATATTTAATATTTAATTATAATTAAATAATAATAATTAATATTTAATTATACTAAATTAATAAAGATACATTTGCTTGATATTGTTACGTTTCTTTATCTTGCATTTTGATTAAACAAAATTTTCATTTTTACAAAAGTTATAAACAATCGAATTGGATTGAGTGTACAATATCTATAATTAATAAGCGAATTCGATTATATACGCACTCGATGCATTGGTGCATATTAAAGCTGTACACAAATTGCAGTAAAAATGTGTTTAATAGAAATATAGAAACGGGTTAAATCGTGAAATCTTTAATATATTTTATTATGCAAAGTAAAATATTTATTTTATAATTCGAAACATTTGCATTTCACTTTCACGCTTAGATTAAATCAGTGTGTAACGGCTTTAATGTGTATCAATGTGTACCAATGCATTCATCCGAATTCGCTGTAAGTGTATCGTTCGCATAATGTGACATCAAAGAGTTAAATATGTAAATTCATTTTTTGTATGCGGTACGGTATATTATTTTTACACGGAAATCATACATACATACATTTTATATATATTTATATATATATATATATATATATATATATATATATAT
>NW_012130066.1:3024730-3037046 GCF_000143395.1 Atta cephalotes
TACTATTATTATATATTATATATATATATATATATATATATATATATATATATGTATGAAAGTACTTTATACTTGGATTATACTTTATACTTATACTTTATACTTATACTTTATACTTTTCAGTATTGACATCTACTTAGCGTATGTAGAACTTGTGATTTTAATGTACAGTGATACGACGTTACCATCGCAATGACCCAATTACCAATTTACTTGTAACAGTCTAACAGCAGAAGACGTGAACCACATGAAAGCCGAAGGGTAACTCGGAAACTTTGTCCCCGTCGTCCTTCAACGTGTTAAGAGGGGCTTGTCTACCTACAGATAATTAGCTTGAGCCCTTCTAATGCACTGATATCTGAATTATATATCGACGAAATAATCGAATTAGAACGGATACGTGTACACAGTACACACGACTGTTATATCGTTCACTGAGGCGGACGTAACGAGCCGTGACTTCTGACGGTATGTACTTATTCGGAGAATTCGGAGAAGCGACATGTTCTTTGGCAGTTATCAGTAACGCCGTGTCCATGGCGCAATTTCTATCGTTATCAAAGCACTTATGTGCTACCAAGGTAAATGCATTACATCAGGGCCGTCTTTGGCCGTGTAGAGAGAAATATCTTCGTTATGCTCGTATGCAACGATGAGGAGCGCGGCTTTAATAAGCACTACATTCTCTTACAATTTTTGAAAAGAGATTATAGAGCTGCGTGTAAGTAAAAGATAAACGTTTTCGAAAGGGTCACACGTTATACATGAGCGACTTGATAGGTCGCGACGGCAATCAAAACGTATCTCGTTTTGGCCAGAATAATTTTCAACGTCACTGTATTAATTAGGCAGCAAGTATGCCCGGGGATTCCCGACCGGATCCGCGTTTCACAAAAGTGGAATTGCAATTGAATTAGTAATATCGATATCACGTTGAATAATGCATAAGGTATATTCCCCGCTATAACGGTGGCGTGCGCGCGCACAATGTACATCGCTACATACGGCTTTAGCGGAGTGCCGACCGTCGGTTTTAAATAAAACACGTCCCTTTTTATGTTCCCCCTGTCCCCCGCGTATGCTTCATGTCCCACACATCCACCAACCGACGTACACCCTCCGGCTCTCTCTTTCTCTCTCTTTCTGTGGCTTCTATAATCAAATTCAAGTCGACGTATCACCCTGAATATGGGGGTGAATGCGTTCGCGCGAGTCTCCACGCATCGTCCTGGATTACTTTCAGGGATTTATGTCCTTCGTCTAATGTGGGCGGTCCGTAGTGACGATAAATGTGCTCTAGAGCGCTCTGTACGCAACCCGCTATACCACCGCAGAACGTAGCCAGACTTTGTAAACAGGCTTATGCACCCGAGCTTTTTATTACATTCGCTCGTTCGTTCGAACACCCCCTTGAACGCAGCTAACCGCTAAGCTTGATAAATGACATCCCGAGACTATTGCGTTATTGGGTTTCGTGTCCCGCAAGAAGGACAGTTTTCTTAATATTAACATATAATAGTTTCTGCAGACTCTCGATTATCTGTGTTGCTGTTACCGTTTCACAATTAAAAAAAAAATTCAACAAATCACTGAAATAATAAAAAAAAGTTGTTACTCTACCGTACCTTGATTAATTAGTATTATCTTATACTCTGACTATATATATCTTTTATAATAGTTATTGCACGAATTCTTGGACTTTATTCTTATAATTATTTGTTCCGTTAATCACATCTCTCAGCATCAAATGAAATGAATTGTATAAGATTGCAAGATTCATGTACCTCACTTAGGATCTTTCAATTCTTAAGTGACTGCTATTGATGCATGATGTCTCATATTTTTGAAGAACTGTAACGCTGATGATGACTTCTAAAGAGAGTCGAAACGTTTGTTTTTAATGAAATACATGCAATCAATTTTCTGCACTGATTGACATTATTATTTGATCACGTTCCAACTACTGCGTTACACTTTCATTTACCTGATTTCTCAAAAAAGATTGTGTTACGTAATACTATGTATAATACCACATAATAAAATATCTTAACATATTAGCATTTATTATTTCTTGTGATTCTTATACTCGATAATATTTATAAATATGAGATTATCTGAGATTATTTCTCATTTAACGATTTCATCTTATATTACGGTGAAAAATCTGAAATATTAAAAACGTTAATCATATTACCATAGTATGATTAGCAAATATTGCCTTTCTAAACAATTTTATAAATAATTTTATAAATTTAACAATTTTATAAATTTAATAACGTAATTGTATAGAAAAAAAATTTCCTCATTATTTCATCAGAGCTATATCTTTTGACAAAATTAGCATCCAGAAGTATCATTAAATGATCTTTTTACTAGTATCAAATATTTTATTTTCTTTAAATTTACATTTAAATTATTTAATCCTGTAGCTTTATGAAATATGCCATACATTTTAATAACTTACATTATTATTATGAGATCCTGTGCATGGTTGCTAAATATAGATATAAAATATGATGTATTTTTGCAAAATGAAAATTGAAAAAAAAGAAACGGACATTGAATTAGATAAGATTAGACTTAAATGTGATTCCAAAATACGAATCAAGTCAATATATGCGTTAACCTGAATAATAGGTAATCATGTTATTAACAGAATTATCCAATTATACTGTCACATTGTGATTTTCACATAATCGTGGAGATCCGGTCATATCATTAATGCAATTGTTACATATCAAAGTTCTCTATAAGAATTAATACTAATCTCGTTTGATTGAAATTATCTATTTTGAGAATAATTATATAATATATTCCTCTCTCAAATATATCATCTAAGCTTGAATTATAAAGAAAAGAAATTGAATATATTTTATATACACAATATTTAGCAAAAATAATTATAAATAGATATTTTACAAATAATTTGTAAAATTTGTAAAATTATAAAGTCTAATTTTAATTAAGCTATTTTAATCAATGTTAAACATTCAAATCTCATTTGTATGTATATTTAATTGAAAATTTCATCGACATGGATTGACAAAAAATATAAATTTATTTCAAGATATAAAAGCTCAAGATTGATCTTAATATTTAATCAGAACTTGCATTTGATTAAAAGAGAAGTAGCTCATATTAAATGTAGTAGCTCATATTAAAACGATTACTTTTTGAATCACAATTACGGTAAAATTCTATCGCGGTGCAAATTTAATTGCTAATTGAATCGAGTTGGATTCGAGAGAGATGGCAAAGCGTACCTGTATCTACGTCACGAAATCACGAAATTCATTTTCGTCACGATTACGATACTGTCGTTTATTATAAACGAAGTAATGCTAAGCCGCTGGAAGTAATACATATCGCGTAATGTATGTGTGAAAAATTGCAATGCTTTTTTACCACCACGGCAACAGAGTTGCGTAATTAAGCACCCCTGCCGTTGCCTTATCCAATTTATCGATCCGCTGATGCGATAAAGCACCGTTCCGATGTCTGCGCTAATTGCAGCGGAACAAGCTACTAAATTATTTAGCTTACACGTGCTGCAATGGAGAACGGCGAATATGTCTAGTAACGTCCGAGAGAGCGTACTGACGCGAAACGAAAATAGATACTGATTGCACGCGAAAAGTCAAATGTAATCGCGCGCGACCTTGTCAACTGTGAGTACGCGCAATAAATGATGAAATTTACGAGATCTACTTGCACGGCTAACACGGAAAAACAATCCAAGAAAGTTAGACATTTGCGTAATATCATAGATGTGTTTCTTCGATTCTTTTGTAGACTTTCGCATATATTTGGAAGCGGATAGTAAAAGATTAGTGCAATTCTTTTATTCTTTAAATTCGTTGGGGTGAAATGTCACTGTAAAGAGTGAAATCTTATTCTTAAAAAAGGATTGAAAATTCTATTATTCTTTTTCAAGATTGACAGAATTTTCTCTCTTTAGTGTGAAATTCCTCTCCAAAGAATTTAGAGAGTATTCGAGATAATTACATATGTTTAATGTATTCCCCATAATGTATTACACTAAAAATAATAATAACGTTTTATTTTCTCTAACAGCATTAAAATTATTGAATTTAGAAAATCGATAGAAATTTTAGATATATTTTATATATTTATATTCCACTATATCCAAAAAATTAGGAGGTAAAATCTTTATAATACGTTATAAATGATAAATAAAGTAATAAGCGATACATTAAATAAAATAATTACTACTTCACTACGCAGTTTCTTTTTCCTTTTTTCTCTCTTCTGTATCTCGCAGCAAATTCAATCAGAATCAATCTGAAGGCAAATAAATCGATTAACTAAGAGAAAAAGATGGCTTTTATATGCAAGTAACAAGAAAATGAATAATAATAATTCATTCATGATTAAACATGTTCGCATGTTATTTATGTTTATATGTTTGTTATCGAGTTCATTTTATGCAATTGCGCCAAACGCAACACGCTGCTGTATCAAGACCAACTGTGCTCTTATTTATGCTTGCAATTTTCCTTGTTGTATTGAATCACATATAGATTTTCGTAAAGATAACGTTTATATCATACGAAGTTTACATATAAATCGACGTTTCGCGATTTTTTACAATGTCGATTAGTCCAAGAATGTTGCTCGTTTATAAACGTAATCGTAATCCACTGACAAACTTGACTCGAAGAAACCACTTACGTGCCTCGGACAGCGATATGTATTCTAGCATTGAGAGAAAAACTATTTGATATTTTATAATAAGAACAACTATATTATATAATATCTTAATAATATCTTAAGCGTATACTATATCTCATATTAATATGATTGTCCCTTCCTGAAAATAACTATAATTATAATTATTTGATTATAATTATAGTCATTTTCGATTGCCAACTACATACATGTATTGATTGACAAAACTATACATATAGTCATTTTTACTAATACTATAGTAGTCATAATTATAATTATAGTAATATATAGTCATAGTTACAAATAGTTATTAAACAGTTTTTCTCTTACAGAAGAGGCACGAAAAACAGAAGGAGACCGCGTTTTCTGCGGTACCAGCTTGAGACTCGAAATTAGCTTCTTTCAGCTTGGCTTCCCTCCCAGACAAATAGCGACAGCGAGGAGGTCGGACAGGCGTCCCAGTACCATACTCCTTCGTTCTCTCCTCGTCGAGAAGCTTGTCTAATGGAAACCGAGGACGCCTTAAATCCCCGCTTTGACTAATTTATTTGTTGGCCCGTACCGTTCGGCAAATCGGTGACGGCGGTCAAGACGCCGCCACGCCGTCGCTTGCTTGAAAAATCGTAATTTCAGAGACGAGGCCGCGAAGTCACCCCCATCGGGACCGTTTATCCCGGAGGTCACGGAAAAATCGATGATCCATTACTGCGGTTACGATTGGTCCCCCGCGGGCCGGTACGCCAATCATTTCGCCCGGCACCATCATATCCATTCCACATCCATCCTGACAGTAGCTGATTTACTCGGGCATACCCCAGAGAGCAACGTCGAGAGCGTCGTGCTCCCTTAGTGCGCCCGCTCGACCGGAATTCTTCCTCTCTGTGTGCGGATTGCAACTGCGCGATATAATCGCGCAACCGGCGGCCGACCGGATCCGCCGGGAGATCATGTCACGGCAACGTGATCGAATGCCGCCAATGATAAATTACCGTTACAGTATAATTATCGGTCACATGTAAAAATTCTCGTTCGTCAGTACGGAGAATCGTAACCTCATGCAACCTATCACAACATCCCAATATTTCTTTTATTATTTGCAGTAACGCTTTCGATTTCCTTGAAATTTTTTTTAGTCTGAAAAGTCGTCGCGACATCTCTCTCTCTCTCTCTTCTTTTTTTCTTCAATATGCACCAATCTCGCAATTTTTATTCGGATTTTTTTTATTTACAATTTTTGGCCTTGTGAGATTCAGTCGAGCGTATTAATAGCATTATATAAGAGCAGATGCAAAAAGTTATTAATATATTAATCTTTCAATAGATTCTATCTTTAATTACGTGATATAGAAAAAGAGATTAATTGTGTTGCTTGCACCATTTCATTCAGGGAACGATAATCAATATGCATACAGCGACAGGATTACCGTCGATTTTGAATAAAAATGCATCGATAGCTTTGTATGGTACGTGTGTGCAGTGACAGCTTCGATTTCAACCCGACAGTTCTAATCCACTCCGCAAGCTCCGACGATTCGATCGATATGTAGGTAGATGCATTCGATCGGGATTCTTTTACGGCCCAGTTTGTATTTCACAATCTATTCCGAATGAAGCATCGGCTACGAAGGCATTTTTATCAAAGTGTCGTTCGGACAACGCGCAGCTGTCATCTATATGCATTACCAGTCGGAGAAAAACTGCTATATTGTTTTATCTATGTAGCATTTAATACAACATGCTGTTCACATTATCAAGCATCCTCTTTCGTTTATAGCTCGCTCAAATCTTTTCATGACATCTCGTAATGTTTTGAAATGTGAATAATAATTCAAAGCTTTCTCTGAGATCAGTTTTTTGTTAAATTATTAAATCCATTTATGCAAAAGATACATATATGTACCATTATATTATTTATTTTTCTAAAATTTTTTTTTAAAAGGAGAAAGATAACCTTAACACATTTCTCTCAAATTTGTATCAGCGCCTGTAAAAAATGTGAGCAGCTATGTTTTGACAATTTATATATTAAATCGATTAATATAATTACTTACGTAAATTTATTAATACGAGTATTAAAAAGTGAGACAGAAGTATTTTATTAACTGTGCACGTACAAAGTTACATATAGAATTACAATCATGTTGACTATAATCTTTTAAAAAATATACAAATATACAATATTGAAAAATACATTGCACGTACCTGAAATATTATGATCTTAGCATTATAATCTTAATATTTACAGATTGTAAAAATAAATAGAATATTATTTTTGTTATATTAAATTATACAAAATTGAATTAATTATTTTAATTAAATTTAATATTAATTATATTTTATAATATGATATTATATTAGACATTTATTTATGTACACATTAAATATAAGAAAAATTGATGCGATATATATTGTTGCATTAAAATCTTAGTAAAGTTAATGGAACAATATATTGTGCGGCAATTCTTTTTTGTTAATGCATACAACTCTTAAGTAATATCGATTCAATCATTCACACTTGCAATGCGTAGTATGTGTTTGACAGGTGACGGCGCAATTGTTTGTCGTTAAAGGTTCGGTGAAAAAAAATTTGGTGCCGTTTCCATTAAACACGGCTACTCACTGAACAAAAATTGCGCTTTTCCACCAGCTGGTCGCCTGATATTAACAACGTAATAATGCGCACTTGTGAGATCTCTCTCGGAAAAAAGTGGATCGCGTTAGATGCGAGCCACAAAATTGTTGCGCGCTATTTCGGTTGCGCGTGTTAACGCGCACTTACCTTTGTTCTTTACCATAGATTATCTGCTATAAAAAAAACAAAAAAAATGAAATTAACAAGACGAATGTAAAATGCTTTCTGTCTCTCAAAAATATCTATTCTTGAAAGAAAACATATCAGAAGAAGAAATTCTCAATTGCTGCCTTCAAAACAGGCATTAATTACACGATTTTCACTTATAAATTAAGAACGGCGCGATTATGTCGGTCAAATGCAAATGCTTAACGATGAAAATGCATGAAGATGCAAAGAGGAATTTGCAACGGAAGTTTGCTAATAACGTCAACCGACAGGGATTATGCTCTTGTCGATTTACGTAAAATATCACCGACTGCAAAAAAATTATCGATATGTTCCTTTCTTTTTTTTTTTTATACCATTGCAGGTGTTATTTGATAACATCTCTATAGTGTATAACGACACCTTTTTCGCGTAGCGAAATAGGAAGTGCGCTTGGTAAAGCATGTATCTACATGCATGGGATCGAACCGAACTGAGCATGGTGTAGTTAATCTAGGATAAAGGTTTGTACATAAGTGCACATGCATGATACGTGGCGCTAAAGATTCATCCGACACAGAGATGTGTATCCCTGGATCTATAGTTGAATCGAGGAGCTCGGCTCTGTGAGTCGGCAAATCATGACCGATTTCTCAAGCCAGTGGAATGCAAAGTGAACTGATCGAATCTGGTGTGATCTCCAGTAATTGTGATGGAATAAGCAAACGTAACCACTAACACTGTTGTTGTTTGGATAGAACGTAATGTGTTTGTAATATGAGAATTGCGTTATTACATACGTACCCAATAATTACAGATAATTGCATATTTTTTAATGAATTTTTCATGAATTTTTGACATACAGAAAAATTATCATTAATAGATCATTAGATATCAGATATCTAATTATCAAATAAATCCGTGAGATAATTTTGTCGAAACAGTTTTATATTTGTATGTAATGTGTAAAAAAGAAAAGAGAAGAAAAAGGGACTCTACTTATTCGATTATATGCTCTTTGAAAAAGATTTAAAATAGTGTCAAGCCCGAAAATCTGTCTATTTAAAAATGTTGAACTTACCAGATATAAAGAAAATTTGTAGATTCGATTTAAAATTGTATATTCTTATAGATTAAAATAGTCAAAACGTAAGATCTATTTTAAACTACATAAGGGAATAAAAATGCTACATTTTCGCATAAAGAATAATCTATTTGTATCTTTGACATTTATACATACATCACATTATTCAGTAAAATGATTCGGTAACTCATTCAGTGAATATTCATTTTTTCTAACAACATTTTACATAAATTTTATGCAATAAAATCATTATGCATATAATGATTTTATTGCATAAAACATCATTTTTCACGCTCACATTACACATAATGCGATATCAAGATCCTTTTAAAATCCGTAATACTTATTGATGTATAATACTTTGATTCTGCTTATTCTCTTTTTATTAGTAAAAAAGAAACAAAAGTTTTATTTATTAAGGAACTTGCTCTGATTTGTAATATTTAATTTCATTCTCATTGCATATGTCAGAGATGTGCAATCTTTTTTAAACTGAGGATTATTTTCAAGGATAAATAAAATTTTTTGGGCCGCATAATATTTATTTTGATAGCGTATAATATGTATCATAATTATATTTATCATAATATCAATAAAGAAATTACAAATGTAAGTATCTATAATTTCTTTATTGATATTAAGATAATATCTTATATCTATTTATTCTCTATTTATTAATCGTTTTTATTTTACACGACTGTACATAATAATAACTCTAATAACATACTTTATCCGGGATACATCCTGAGGATGTCCTTGAGATGTTCAAAGGATGTCTTTTAGATGTCCTCAGGACATTCCCTGAAGGTCTGTGCTATTTGGGAAAGATCGTTTATAAAAATTAAATACTTTACAAACATGTCATTTGTTTATGGAAGCTACACTTTCCAATATAAATTCTCAAAGATTTTTTAAATGTATCTCAAATGGAACTGTTACGCGTAACAATTATTTTGATAATTTACATAAAATAAAAAATGTACATTGAAAAAAGTTTACTACATCTTAATACATATTTCTTTAAATTTCTAAGTTAGCATTTACTAATAGTATGTAAATATTTACTCAATAAAAAAATAATAGTTAAATCAAATTAATGATTTTTGTATTAAACAGATACATGTATATTTACATTTAGTAAATTTACTTAGAACAATTCCAACAAACATTTATTAAGTTTTTATTTAATATTGTGGATTATCTGAACAAATGATATTCAAGTCCACTGAGGAGGCCTGACGAAACTTTGATCGACCGCCATTTCGTCCCAGTCCCACATTACTAGACTCATCAGTAAGGCGATGTAATGGGGACCTGCCTATCTCTTAGACGCCTGGAGTGAATTTGGGTCAATGTCTTATTTAAAGTGAATTCGTGTGAATTGTAGTGTTCACGAGAATCTGAGCGAGTCACGTTGAACCTCTGGTGACGAGTCGCCAGATTTTTTTTTAGTGTAATTATATAATTTTGGCTACGAGATACCGGCAGAAAATCAATTTGGATTGCACATCACTGATATATGCTATTATTTGCATATGTATGTGCGGATATGAAATCGCAATAATATTAAAATAATTAAAATACATACATTAGATACGTTTAACACACACACACACTCACCTCATCAGAATAATTAAAACTAAATTACCACAACGAATCAGCAATGGATATATAATTTATGTCATGTCATCAGTGAATTACAGAATAAAAATATCAAGAGTTCAGAGTAAAAATAAAACTTGTGTCATATACTGAATGGTCAAACTACGCTATATAAAATACACGGTAGACATTTGGTGTTTTGCGAATGTTTTATGTTGACAGGTGTGTGATGACGATCCACGTGCGAGCAAATCGTCCGCACATCTCTACGTGAAGCAAATCTCGGCGTAAAACATACGGGATGATGAAATTTGCATTTCTCTTCACACATCTTTATATTCGTTCTACGTGCTGCAATCTTTCTACAATTGGATGAAATGAGCCGCGATCCATTTTTAACCCGAAAATAGTTTTTATTTTTTTCATGTAAATGATCATCTGAAATGTTTTTGGACTCCAATTAAAAATTGATATTATTAACAACGTATTGTATATTGTCGAATGTTTTTTCACTTTTTAGAGAAAAAGATGATAATGTGAGTTTTATTTTTTTTGTAAGTTTTTATTTTTATTTTTTTTAATTATTTAAATCAATGATATAAACGATTTAATTAATTAATTTAAATTTAATATAAATATACTTGATTAAGATAGTTTTTAAAATGAAAAAAATTATTTAAATAAAGACAACTGATTATTTGAATATAACGGTAAAATGTCCCTTTCCTATATTTCACAGAAAATTTGGTTTCTGCAGGTCTATTGGGATCCATAAAGATAAACTAAATAACTTGAATTCATATACATAGAAAATGCTAAATGTATCGAGATATTATCAGATTCGAAGTTTCTTTTCATGAATACATTCTCCTAGCACTACTCTTGCGTTGATCCTGTTCTCGTGAATGTTTATCGAACATTTCTTCTCAGCTTTGCAGATAACTCTAGGGACTTCTTAAAATAATTTTAAATTTGTATTCACAATACTCTACAATATTTTTCATTAAAGATCATGGCGTCTATATTTATTCATTAATGTTAATATAGAAAAATTGATAAAATTTGCATTTAATTATGTCCCAGCGAAAATCTAATATTCAAGCTTATTTATCTTCTCAAAATAAAAAAACAACAAAAATTAATTTAGACTACTATCTCATTTACTTACGAACATTAAATAATGTTAAATTTAACATGACTCTTAAGAAAAAGAACTGATTAATTCCAATAAATTGTTTAATTATACAATTATTACAATAACTGATGATATCAGTTACTAATGTAGTATCATCAATTATTGATAAAGGTAATTAGTTTATTGGAATACTAATCAGTTCTTTATCCTAAGGAAAAGGCTGGGGTATAAAAACACTCCAGAGCTGTTCCCAAATTAAGAATGGTATTTTAATTATTAATGCAGTGCGTGTATTGTAATTCGTGAAGCAAAAAGTAATGCGTGATGAAGGTATACAAATATATCATATGAATGCGACGAACCAGAGATGCGGCAGAGATCTGATCTATTTCCACTTAACACCTCGCGAATTGCATGCTCATGCACGTCGGGGGAGATTTCGAAAGATTTCGAGATACCGTGAGAACACTGAGACTTCACCGGAAGATATTATAATCCTTCTCTTTCGCGCGCGCGCGCGCGCGCGCGAGCGGATAAACGCGAGGGAGTAAGACAAATGACGACGGGTGCGGCGGCAATGGCGGCGGTAGCGGAGGGTAAACAGTTACGGGGTGGAATATGCCGTGCTTATTCAAATCGCCGACAGATAAAATCTGCGAGCGTGCATTGCGCTCGTTGTTGCGGCGAGTACGATGAGATCTCTGCGTTTCTCTCCCCACATCAATTGTGCGCTCCGCGTATTTTAGATGTCGAGTCTCGTGAAGACCACCCCCTTATCTCTATCTGGCGGGCCGTTGCTGTCAGTAAACTTTTAAAAGCTATCACTGTTCTCTTGGTATAGAGACAGAAAGAGAGAGAGAGAGAGAGAGAGAGAGAGAGAGAGAGAGAGAGAGAGAGAGAGAGAGAGTACGTACGTACGTACGTACGTCGTACGTCGTCGTCGTCGTCGTCGTCGTCGTCGTCGTCGTCGTCGTACGTCGTACGTACGTACGTCGTTCGTTACGTACGTCGTACGTCTACGTCTCTC
>NW_012130066.1:3037066-3044759 GCF_000143395.1 Atta cephalotes
ACGTAACGTAACGTAACGTAACGGTAACGTAACGTACGTACGTAACGTAGTAACGTAGTAGTAGTACGTACGTACGAGAAGATAGACGATCGAGAGAGNTAGAGAGAGAGAGAGAGACTTAACGCGTCTTAGCGTTCTGCGCTGCTTCTCTGGCGTGGCGTGCTATCCGGAATTTCGCGAATCTCGTTTGACTTGCCGATCCTCTCTGCCTCCCACACAGTATCTGGAAGTTTTGTCCCTAAAGTTTCCGGGAAAATCAGAGACAGGACGCCCGCGATCATGCCCATAGACCCGAACAGGATGAGTGGCAGTGACGGCATTATATGCGCCTGAACATAAATAAAAAGATACGTAATTAATGAAACGTTTGAGATAAATGTAGTTTGTACAATGAATTTTTCAATGTGTCAAAAGTAATTGAAAACTTTATGTAAGAAAAATTCCAAGTATATCATTGCAGAATATTTTTGTATTGGAAGTAAAATATATTTAATAATATTTTTAAAGTTTCCTAAAGTATAGTTTCCTTCAAGTTACGCGGTTTGTAAGTTATTCTCCGTATCTTGATACATCGTTAAATGCCAATGTCTTGTGAACATTGCCGTTCACTTCATCAGAGCAAGGAGCAATCTGATACTGTATCAGATTATTTCTCGCCCTGCTGAAGTAAACTATAGTGTCCACGGTAAACATTGGCGTTTAACAATGTATTAAAACACGGAAATAAACTGCATAGCTCTTTCGTGTGAAATATAAAATACTAAATATTAACCTTATTTATATAATATAAAAATCATATTTATCATTTAAAAATGAAAAGATACATAAATGATATTTTTAAATAAAATATTATCTGTAAAGAGTGACAGTTTTCTAAAATGTCTAAAATGTCAGATCTGAAATTACAGAGGAATGTTGATAGATTTGCAGATCTGAAAAATGTTTGCGATAGCATGGTGTTATCAAAGAGCAATTCGGGAAACACTTGTTGACAAAACATCTGTTTATTGTCATAATGGGTCTATTGACTCACTAAAAGAGGCGTTTGCGGCGATAAAATTGATCCAACACGGCCTGTCATACTGCAAATTCCGAGCAAGGAGTGTCTAAGCGTCGTCGGGAACAATTCCGCCGTGAAGACGTAAACGGTAGCGAACGCCATGGTGATACACAGCTTTCCAGCCATGTATAAAAGTAAAGGCCCGTAACTCCAGGATCCTGGAACAGAGCAACGATAAATCACCGGGATCGCATGCCATGGCATAGTGGCCATTATAACCGACATAATTACATGAACAACACGGTCGCGACTAAGCCGAACGACGACGGCACGTAGCATCGTCTCAACGCGCTTTTTGCCCTCGGATGTGGATTACACACGTAATATGCAACGCGGCGTATCACACATTTACAGCTTATATTTTCGCGCGATTATAGCTCCTCGTGCGCTCGTGCGCGCTCTTGCGATTAAACTTGGTGATTCCAGCACGGACACGTGCGAATACAGGGATCACGGAGAAGAGGGGAAAAAAAACAGTGAAAAAGATCTCGTAGTTTTTTCAAGTAACAGCTTCAAATGCACGCTTTTTCTTCCTCTTAAACGATAAAACATATATATAATATAATCTTAGAAACAAGAAAGAGGAATAAAAACATAATAAAAGTATCAACGAGGTTCTTTGAAACGTGACACTAAGATCAGTCATTCATAGTCTATTCTTATTTCAAGGCAGTCTTAAGTAACATCTTAAAACGCTGATACGGTTCTGTAATTGGTTTCTGATATCTCAAGATTATTCTTAAGCGATCTTGAATATAAGAACTGACTAGGAACACCGGTCTAACATTTACGTATTCATTTATGTATTCATTCATGGTATAATACGAAAATGTATACATGAAAGAAATAGCGAATAGTTTCGAAAGGACTTTTTCCTCATTTTCGTGTTACGTCTATTTTCTTGTGTTAAAAAATGGGATAAGCACTTAAAATAGCTTGATGATGAAAGGAATATGTGGCACAGCGAGGTGCACATCGTTGACATTAATGTTTCAAAAAATATTTCCGAAATTCTTTTCTCGCAAAAATTTCTCTGATGTAAACGCGATTCAACGGCTTTTTATAACGCGACCCACGAAACAAGGATCCATCCTTGTCTGAGGAACCTGTCTCCATTTTTTTATCTCTTTACCTGCCGGTATGAACTGGATTGCAAGGCAGAACGCTCCGCTCAGCAGGAATGAGCCAGAGAGCGTTGGTTTACGGCCAATGTGATCGGTCAGCACCCAAGCAAGGCAATACGCCGGTATCTCGACCACCGCGACGAGCACGAAATTGATGTACTTATCTCCAGCGAACGCCACGGAATTCAACGATAGTCCGTAATAAACAAACGTGTTCGTGAGCCAGCAGAACGAGCAAATCAGCAGTCGAATGAGTATCACTGAACTATGTACAACTTGCACAATCGGTTTCCTTTCGTCCGATGTCACCAGTTTGCTTTTCTAAAAGATCGTATCAATCATGAAATGATCATGAAGCTATTAGGATCATATGTATGTCATCATTTTTACATTGATGTTTATGGAATAATATAAAAGTTACTGACTATACTGAAAATTACGAATGATAGCTATATGTTAGAAAATAGTAGACTTGCAGATAAAATTTTTTCAATGCTATAATTAAACATGTGTATTTGTAAGGAAAAGAAAAAAGATAAGGTGACATACCGTTTCCTCCTTATCTACATTTATTTCTTTAAACGTATTGATGGCCTCGTCCGTTACTGGCAGACCGTTCATCCGGGCCATTTTACGGTATATTTTTCCCACTTTCTCATGTTCATTCTTTGTCAGCAGCCACCTTGAAAATGGCATTATGCAGGGTTGGTAAAAAACATATTTCAAATGTTTTAAACAGTTTAAAACATGCTTAATCGATGTTTTTAATATGTTTTAAATATGTTTTTTTATAGTACTGTTTAAAGCATTTGAAACATTAAAAATATATTTAAGAAAAAACACAATATATTTTATTCTTAAAAAAAAACATTAGTCTTTATTAATCTTGATTAATCTTGACATTATGTACATATATTTCGCAGATAAAACAATGTAAAAAATTTTACCGTCTGTAAAGATTCCTTAATCAATTCCATTTTTTTAATTGTTTACTATAAAAAGTTGCAGATAAGATGATAGATTAAGATAATAAATTATTTTAGCTATAAATCTTTCAATCTTTTATTCATTTTAATACAATGAATTATTATCATTTTTAATTAAATTCCCAATAGACATCCATGAAGGAGAATCAATCACGCACATACTTCAGTAAATTGTAGATATATAATGTTCGACAATTTTAAATTTTGCTAATCGATTGAAAAGGTCTCACCGATAGTTGACTATCAATCTCACGCGAGTGTTGACAATAAAATTAAAAAGAATTACCTAATCGATTCTGGAATGAGCAGAGGCAGGAAGACAGCTAACAGTCCCGGCCCGTATATTACCCTAAGAAGCGTTCGCCAAGATCTTAGCCAACTTGCGATCAATCCTAGCAAAATCTCACCCATGGCGAACATGCAGCAGATTATAGTACTTCCAAAGACTCTGTTTTTCTTTCCAGCCGTCTCCAACCCTGAGAGCGAACAAGTGTATAAATTATTAGCGAACGTAGTAACGCGTAAGTTGAAAAGACATTACACTGTGTGAAGAGAAATGTGGAATTAATTATACATATCTTACAATACGTGATTCTTATGTAATATGCAATTTATTGATAATAACTAATACGACAGCGGACGTAAAAAAATGTATTTGTGTGATCGACACAAGTACGTCGGTGATTTAAAAATTCTGCGATATACAAGATATTAAAAAAATTTCAAATTTCTTGATATAATCAATCGTTAAATTTAATCGACGGTTTAATAAAAAAATCTCATAAATAACGATAAATATTATCGAAATATATATTAATCGCTAGTTTTAAAGAAAAAACGTAGGTATTTTCAAGTCATTCCGCACGTACATTAAAAAAAGTGCAATATTTCTTTTCTGTCTTTTCATTTTCCACAAGTATAACCTCGAACAATTTTTTAATAAAAACTCATTATCTTTCATATGGCTTGTTAGTATTATATTTCCCGAGAATGTTTTGTCACTGAATATATTTTCATAGGAATCTAAATGCACGTCGCATAAAGCTACAATTTTAATAAACGACTAAATAAATACGTGATAAATCCAGAATAAATAACTCGAAAATATCTGCGTTATGCGTGTCGCGTATTTGCATTCCAAACGCGAGTAAAGAGCATTGCATCGAGAATTTGCTTCATTGCTCGCGAACACTCGTAATAGAGCAGGAACGATATAACGCTTACAGGTGTCGCATATATTTTTTGCTCTCCCCAAGCATATTTATTGTCCCGTTATTAACGCACCTAAAATAAATCCCGCGCTGTAAATTCCAGCTGCCATGCTGGCATCGAGGAATTCGAATGCGAGAAACATCCAATAATTCACGGAGAAGGAATGTATCAAGCCACTGACTCCAGACAGAGACGTCGCCACCGTCAAAAAGGTTCGTCTCCCATATCTGAAAAGAATAAACGTGGATGTGCACATTGTCCCAGCAAAGCGCATTTCTGCCATGCCGCAATGCGAAATTCCTCGTGATGCTTTCTTATCCAGAATCTGTGAAATCGAAGAATTGTAGAAACATTGTTACAGACTATTTGTACCTCGCATTACGTAAAATTAAATATATCCTTTTAACTATAAGAATTTAATCTCGCAATCAATCATGATTGATTGCTGACTATACAAAGAAATACATAACAAAAGAAGTTCATAATACAGCTGATTATCTATATGAGCGATTATCTAACTCACAAGGAAAAAACTGTAGAAAAATAATGTATTTTTAGAACTAGAGGAAAAATAGTGCAACTTGAATTTATGATGTATGTCATCCTTTACAAGTTACAATGTCATACGAGTAGCTAATTTAATATACATAAAATCTTAAATATTATTACGTAATAGCTAATTAAATTAGCCGTCATATAATATAATGAAATTTATGAATAGAATTATGTTTTTAATGTAATTATATAATATATTTTTCTTTTTTGGTAACATGAAGATATAAATAAAATGAAAACGACCTCGCCGACATCCGCGACGAATGTTGCGCAATATTTTGTACGTAGTTAATTAATTAAAGCCTCGGGGATATTGTGCTGATCCCTCACCTGTCAGATATATATCCAGCGAACATCAAGCCGACGAACTGACCGATATTCTGCATTGTGCCCACCATTGTAAGTTTCCATCGATTAGTGTCGCAGGTAAAGCCCCACTGCGTCGAAATAAGCGAAGGAAAAGGAAAAAGGAAATTAATCTGTCAGGTCTAAATTTCGACGAGTGAAAAATACGCGCTGATTACTGAGGGCCACATTACCTCGTTGAGTATCGTATGCTCCTCCGGATCATAAATCCAAGAATCGCAATCGCAAGTGACGTTGGTGAACGATGTTTCCGTGCATATTCCCGGGCGATCATCTCGCACCGTGTAACGCGCGCAACCGGAAATGACCCCGTCAATTTTCGGTGCAGAAGCATTGACCCATGGCAGTTCAAACGTCGTGTTCCCTGAATGCTCGCATTCCGGCACTAAACATCTGCATTTAAACCATTGTTTTTCTTTCCTTAATTTTCCCACACAATTTAAAATTCAACATTGTATTTTAATAAATTTAAAATTTTTAAATTTATATGTTTTAAAGTCATTAAAATCCGACATGTTTTGCAAATATGTTGAATTATGTTTAACTGCATATACATACGTGAAAGTTTAAATAATTAGCAAAGATATACATACGCATACCTGTATTTAATCTCGCCTGCAGTAAATACATAAGAAAGCGTAAATCCTGCCGATAGTATCAACGGTATACTGAGAAATGTGAACATTACTATCTGGTAAAATCCAAATTTTTCTATATCGTTCTCCGCTAATGGATCTTTCGTATCTCCTATAAAAATTAATAAAAACTCGATTATATAATCTGTGCTTCTCGATTAAGATGTTATAAGAAGAAAAGTCACGTGTCATTGAATGTTATTATTTCGAAATATTCAATTAATAAAAAAATATATTTATCATACGAGGCTTATTGAAAACAAATAAGCAAAAATTTTCGATCGCATAATCTGCGCTTCTTGATTAAGGGATCATAACAAGAAGAATCATGTTATATTATTATGTTAACTTATATAGATCACTATTTAACTTTAAAGTATTAATAAATCAACTAAAAAACATATTTACATATTATAAAAGGCTTGATGAAAAGACGCGAAAAACAGATTTTTCAATTATATCTTCCATTGTACTCTCCTTACTACACATAACATAAATAAATAATTACACGGCATCTAATCAGTTATGTAATATTGAATAATCGGATATCTAGAGTCGACGCACAATTACAGCGTAATCTCCAACATCTATTTAACAAGCTAGCGTCCATTATACATGTATACTTAGTAATTTAATACTACTGTTAAGCAGTGATACTTAAACAACGCTAACTGGAAGAATAATCCGGCTGGAAATATAAGCCCATCTTAATCGTCTTCAAACGACTGGCTGTGTGCATAAGACTTCATACAATTTGCCTGTGTTATGTAAGATAAAACCAGGCAACATTTATTACTAATTCATGCAAATTCCTTTGACATTTAACAATAAAAAAGTAAGATTTTTGTATTAGTCAAAATTCGCGAGAAAATGTTAATTCTATATAAATTAATACATTTTATCATTAAGTTATATAGAAAGAAATAATTTTGAAAATAAAATTTTGTAAATATCGTATAAACTACAACTACAACTACAATTATGTCTATTTATAATTAGAAATATCTTAAATACATACCGTCGAATATATTAGTTAAAAAAAATAAAACTTTCAAGATATTTTATATACATATGTATAAATTAATATAATATTGCTAATATACAAACTATTGTAAATATATAAACTAAACTCGCTTTCGTTTTGTTCTGTTTTTTTTTAATTATTATAAATTGAAAGATATATTTAAGACATTTCTAATACTTTTGTATTTCTCGTACACGTCTTATTGTAGTGCACATTTATTACTTTTATGGAATTTTTCTCAGTTTACGTTTAAGATTATTTTTCCGACGTAGAGATCGCGTTGCATTTCCATTTTATGATTACGTCAACGTGTGGGTATCGTTCGTACCATTTTCCAGACCCGACCGCAGCGAGTCAGCCTCGTCCTTCCTTGAGCAACACAGCTGCATGCTTTCCTCTTTTACGTCTCGTAAGCTGCAATCATATTCGGAATTTATACTACTTGCCGGGAATCGCCGCCGCGGCGGCCGATCGAAAGTTCAACCTGGCGCTTTATGTTTCAAGTTTCCTGGGAACATCGCGAATGAAAAATGATGCCAGTCGCGCGCGTCGGACTTGGGCGGGCATTACATAAAGAAACGAGATCAGTTCGCCGCGCGAAGGCGGCTACAGAAAGCTTTTTCCCATAAAAAGTACCGAGAGAAAGAGAGAGAGAGAGAGAGAGAGAGAGAGAGAGAGAGAGAGAGAGAGAGAGAGAGAGGAGGAGAGAGAGAGAGAGAGAGAGAGAGACG
>NW_012130066.1:3044779-3046342 GCF_000143395.1 Atta cephalotes
GAGAGAGAGAGAGAGGTGGGGAAGAAAGGAGAGAATGAAAGAGAGAAGAACTGCCCTCGGAAACGACTTCTCCACCGGAGTTATCCCGGCGGTATATAAACAACGCATGCATATAACGACGATGTTGCAGGTGCTGGAAGTTAACGGCCCAGCGGCAAATAATGCAAAAAGTATGACATATTAGAAACAGGATTATCAGAGCGTAATAATTATTGAAGAATCGAAAAAGTAAGTGTAAAGCTGTGCGGAATATGAAGTATTACGCGTACAACACGGAATGATAAGGCACGGATTGGATAATCGCTTTGTATTGAAGTTTCGTCGATCCGTTCTCGACTTTTTGATTTATAGTGTTAAATCATTGCGTGTATGCAAACGATTACCTGTACGATTACAACGTGAACCTGCATGAGAATGTTATCATAAAAAAAAAGTATTTTTGCATACACTGTGTGTATATTGAATACGTAATAAATCTTTGTTTTACAGAGATTTCTGTCATCAGATAATTTAACTGTATGTTTTAATATGGAAATTCACAGAGGAACAACTCGCGTTTTCGACTATATTTTCGCAAAGCCGCATTTTTTTACAAAAATATGCGAAATATCGTGTTTAATAAACAGATAATTGTAAAATGTTTGAAAAATACCAAGAGAAATTCCAGTACTTCCCCGAAGGCTGCGTGCTGACCTCTCGCAAGCACGCGGTTAACTTCTATGGCACGTTGCTATTGATTTCCCAACGGTACCGGAAACCGGAAAACCGCTGCGCTCGAAAGAGAAAAACCGAAAAGAAAATCGGAACGCCGAACTATATAAAGTAATCTTCCAATTGTGCCAGATAGCTGAAACAATTGTGCAGTTTATCCCATTGCGTCACGAGATACTGTTTTAACCATGTTGAGCGGTGAAATGCACAAAGGGAGTAACTACCAGCACGTATTCGTTTTACGATACCATTCTGATGTTGCATTAAACGCACGCCGCTCGCGAAAGTCTTCAGTGAAGTTTATCCATTCTCGCGATTTACGCGAGACAGGCATTGTTTCCGTGAAAACGAGGTTTACGAGAAACTAAACAATGTTAATAAATTAATGGAGAGTGTTTTGATATTCTGATCATTACTCGCGCGAGGTGACTCGAGAAGTTACCGTGAACCAAATAGTCCAAGTTAATCTCGAGGACGTTGAGGAGATTTACGTACTTTGCCTTTAGAATGCACAGCGCACGAATGGAACTACAGAATGAGCCATTAGTTCTACGATTCTTTTTCTCTTTATATCCTTTTAATTTGCGAACGGAGGATCTCCCATGATAGTCGAGCTGTCACGCGATTTCTCAGATTCTAAATACGATATCACAATGGAATATTAGGAGATGCGAATACTCGAATGATGAGGTAATTCATACAAAGATATATATTGCATCTTATTAGCAAATAATATTAACAATTATGTAATATCGAAATTATTACTATAATTACACACACACACACACACACACACACACACACACACACACACACACACACACACAATAATATACTAATTAAATTTAATAA
>NW_012130066.1:3046362-3065814 GCF_000143395.1 Atta cephalotes
TATATATATANATATATATATATACACACACACACACACACACACACACACACACACACACACACACACACACACACAAAATATCTCAAAAATTTTATAATAAGATTTCAACGAAAATTCGTGAAAAATGAAGTAACAAAAGTACATGCCATGTTCTTTCTCATAAAATCATGTTAAATATAAGTAATATAAGATAAATAATAAAATATTTAAGTTATTTAAAATATAATAAATAATAAAATATTTAAGTCATATAATTAATCTAACATTAGTTAAAAAATTATTTATTCGTGTGTTGTGGAATGGTATTAGAAATGATACGTCACACACATTTCGTAATCACCAACACTAAATAAAACATTATTACTATACACATATTATCGTACTATTATAGTGTGATATACGTGACCTTTTAATTAACATTTGGAATTGGTTATATCTTAAATCTTTATTAAAAAACTACTTTATAAATAAAAAATGACATGCACTTTTATGCAATAATTTTTTATCGAATTATGATGAAAATTGTGTAATTTTGAGCGTTTTGAGTGTTTTTTATTTTTTTATTGTGAAGCATACATATTAAACAGTTTTCAATATTTAAAAAATTAAATTTATTATGAAATTAATTTTTTAAACGGCACACACACACACACACTCGAATATACATATGATAAAAATGGAACTTACACGTAATAAGCCATAAAAATGGAACTGCCATCAACTTGACTTGTCTTCATTAATCTCATTATGTTTTTAAAAGTATTTGTATTTAGAAATATTTTATTTGTTGTGAAAGCATTAATAAGCATAACAATAATCATCATGAACATTATCAAAAGTATTGATAAGCATAATAATAATCATCGTGAAAATTATCAAAAGTCAGGTAATATACTTAATTCCATGTCTTGTACTTCTAGAGGTCAATTTTCTAACACGCACATGTACAGTTATCACAATGTATTAGCATTTCGATATATTCATATGCAAAATATATACTTTAGTGTATATCTAGCTGATAATCGATGACTGTATATACTTTCCATAATTGTTTTTTTTCTTCTCTTCGTATATCGTGTGCACTCGCATTTCGGGAAACGATTTACAAGGGCGACGTTTACGATTTTTGCTTTTATTACACTCTTGGAGCGAGAAAACGTTTTCCACGCGCATATCCTTTTGGACAGTATCTACATATATTCTATTACCTTAAATCAGAGCGCTCAAGCCTGACGTCTGTCACGAATACGAGCGTGCGATCTTTTAAACGTCGTAAAATCCGATTTCGCGCGTGTGAGCCACGAGCCGCATACTGCACTTTTTTGCTCATCCACACGGACGATCGCTGATAAGTGAATTAATAAATTGCCGCTGCCATCACCGCCGGACACCGCTGGACCTTACGTGCACCTGCCTGCTTCCAACTCGCAAAAGCAGCAAGTACCTACTGTCTCTTTGTAAGTAATAGCATTTCGCGATGGTAGCTACACAATGTTTGCGCAAGTGGGGAACGGTTAAACAATCGGTGGGGGAATAACGTTTTATCTTAAACTTATGAAGAAACGGGCGTGAAAATTATTGATGGATATGTCGTCCGTTCGAATGGACGATCCCTACGTTCGAAAACTCTTCGGAGAGCATTTTCGAGGTGTGTGATTACACTTCGATAACAAAAAAATAGAACGAGACTAGTCAGTTTCCGTAAATTTTTTACGTTGTATATGAAACTTCCAAGTGTTCTATCACGTCATAATTTTGAAAAATTTATGTTTAAAGTTGCAAAAAAGGGCAATTTTTGTATATTTTGTCATATTATTACTACGATATGAAAAGTTTTATGCTATAAAAATTAAGCATGTTATTTTCAATCCTCAAAAAAATTTGTTAATGTCGGCTTAATAAAATATTCAATGGTTTAAGGTGGATTGTGAAAAAGTGAATTAAATTATTAACGATTTACCAAATAGTTTTCAATTATATTTATATATTTAAATATATTATAAAGGTTTTTCTATAAGAATCTGATGTCAAAATTGATAAATTCAAAATTATGAAAGACATCTAACATTTTATAACAATCCGGATTTTTCAAGTTTTGACATCCGCTATGTTGAATCCACTATTTTGAATTTATTAATTTTTATATTGACTTATATACAATGACCTAACAAACTTTTAAATTTAAATAAATATAGTCAAAAACTATTTCATTAAATTATCAATGACTATATATAGTTTCTTTGTAATAGACTCTATATTTAATTATGAATCTTTTATTAGTCGACACTAAAAAATTCTCTTGAAGACCGAAAGTCATATAACATATTTAATAGCAACATACTTAATTTTGACTATATTAAAACTTCTCTAATACGTCATACATTGTTATAAAATACATAAAAATAATTATTTTTAACTAATTAAATTGCAAATTTTTCAAAAACTAAAACATGACTAATCTTGTTCCAGTGTTCAAAAAAAATCTTATTTCCGAACAGTATTAGATCACCTAGTAATAAAAAAAAAGTCTGCGTGCACATTAATATTAATGTCTATCGTAAATATATTAATATTAATGTATGAGAAAATCAAGATCTATATCTGAGAAATGTTAGCAGCAGCTCCAAGTACAGCATTTTCATTTTTTATAAAGCATCTTTTACATGCTGGAAGGTGTTCAAGATTTCTAAATTAAGAAACGGCGAATATTCGCTTGGATGAATATTCAAAATTGTTATCAATGTATGTGTATTTTTTTTCATTCATAGAATGACGTAAATTATAATATCATCAACATATGCACATTTTATAAATATTGGAAGCAACCGTAACTCCATCGCACGTTTAATCAGCAATCCTGTTACTCAATGTGTTAGCAATTTAATGTGTATTCCTATGTGATGCACGAAATATATTTCGTATTCAATAATTCGTACTGCAGTCAATTTTAATGGTATTTTGATACATACGCTGTATAATACATACATATTTTCCGTGTTCAATACTCGTGCGTAATTAACGGAGAGAGAGAGAATAAAGATCCATTAATATTAAAAATCGCGGAAAGGATATTTTTAACGTTACCCTATGTATTGAAAGGCTCTGAAGAAATATCATACATATGTAACTGGTTTCAACTAGCCGATTCCAGCTTGCATTGCTTCTCTCGTGTATGCTATATGAGCTACAGTTTTGTTATATCGTGAAAACAAGTGTAAAAAGAAATCAAAACTAATTAACAAATATAATTTGTAGTCATGACTTTTCATGAATTTATTTATATATTGTAACTAATTCCCGACTTGTTCTTTTAAGCATTATTTTAACAACCGGATAATGTTGTGTATGTAAAATTCGTAAATGTAATAAGTACAGAATGCGCATTTCCTATTCTTAGCATCTACGCTCCGTTAAAAAGAATTGAATCAGCACAACTTTCTTTAATATTTTACGGAGAAAGAGAAAGAGAGAGAGACATCTCATTTGTTAAATCAAATTAAATTCATTCCTATAGAAATAACGGCATTGAACACAAAATGAACAGATTAACGATTACCTAACCGATATCCTACTTAGATAATATTTATCACAATGTATATTTGAAATTGTTTTTAATTTGATCAATCCAATTATGGTGTTTTATATATATCTGATAGAGATTTTTACAAGAGATTTCGCACACAGATATATAGATACGTTCAATAATAAGAGAGTAACATTTATTGAGATATAATCCTAGACGTTCACATTTCAGAGGAAAGATTTCAGAGGAAAGACAATTTTTCCTTAAATTATTCTTCCAATCTTTGATATGTATCTATTATATGCACATTTTCATTATAAATAAATAATATTAAAGTAATATGGTCGATTCTCGAGTCGATTAAAAGCAATTTATGATCATTAAAATGATATCAATTATTTCAAATTATTTTAATTGTAAAAAAGATTTCAATTTATTAAAATATTGTGCAAATTTACAAAAATTCCATTTTTAATTCGAATTAAATTTTTAGCAATATCAAAATGAAAACATTCTTTTAAATGAAATCAATATCTTATCATTGAAAAGCAATGAAGATATATAAATAGTTATAGTTAAAAATGTATCACTGCATTTAATGAGATCTCACTGGAAAGAATCAGTTATGCCTGTTTTCATCAATGTAGATTAACTTTAATCTCAGTTCAACTAATTCTTTATCATTTTCTAATTCTTAGAACTAGAGAAAGATGAAGCAATTATAAGATTATTAAAGTTAATCTATATTGATAGAAATAAGCGTTAGTAATAAATTATTCCAATCAATGATATTAGATCGCTGAAAACAGTGATGTGAATAACAAATTTAGAAGCAAAAAAAGTGGAATATATAATTCTATGAATCTATATGAATACTAGTTGAATGCAAATTTCATTTCCATAGATATGAGGGCTTTTACCAAGAAATAGCAATCAAAAATTTAGAAAGCTTTGAAGGTTACATTTTGCAGCTATTTAATATTTTTATAAAATATTAAGTAAAATCTTGGTTCTACAATCACAATCAATAAGATACAAGGCGAAAGAGCAAAGTGTGAATGTTCGAATTTAAAATAAGTGAAATACTCTCTAATTATCAGTCGATTTAATCAGTAAAATTTTCATTAATTTTAAGAGAGTACATGACCTTTATAAATTATGGGAAAAATGTAGGCATTTTTCATTCACCGCATTTATCACCGCATTTAATATGATGTTATATATGTTAATAATTGAAAATATGGAAGTAAGATTTAATACCATACTGAAATGATAAGCTTTAACAAAGTCAAATTACAACGCGATTATATTGATTGTATTGATATGTATGTCATAATCTTATTATTAATTGATAATTTAATTATAATTTAGATAATTATCAATTAAATTATCATTAATGATCAATAATTAATTATGACTTACAATTAATTTAGTTATCATTTACATATTGATAAAAATCTCAATCATTTAATTAGTATTTAAGATTATAAAGATATTATTTCTTTCATATATTCATATATCTTTCAAATAGTCATATCACTTATTATTACTCATTATCACTATTACACATATTAACTATATTATTTAACTATATTAACTATATTTGTATAAAGTTTATTCGTCCAACTTGAGATTAAAATATCTCAAAACTAGATTGCACTTAAAATAATTGCACTCGTGCCATTATTTATAAACAATTTTTTATATTTCTGTTTCATATATGTGCTTTTTTATACTATTGCGCCAGAATTACACTTCTTTTTTTATATATTGTTTCCTTCTTTTGAATAATGAAAAATTTTTACTTATGGTGACAAATTAGTCATTTACACATGAAACATTGTCCTCAAATCAAGATAAAATGAATCATATTCAATTGCTTCATCATGATTATTTGTAAAATTTTTCCTAATATTTACAGATTTATTTTTAGATAACGAAAACAGTTACATGTAATATTGGATAAAAGCGATCGATTGATCAAATTCGACACATGGGTGTCATTATTCAATGACAAACAAGATACCTTTTTGCTGAAGGACTAATCTCATATTGTGTCTTTGCACAAATGTTGCTATGAAATATCGTCACACTGTGACATGTGCTTATGAACATGCAAACGAGGAAAAATTGAAAAGAAACATTTATTATGTGAGAGACGATGTTTGAGGACGATTTAGAAGCAACGCTAAAAAACTATTTCTTTATAAGACACACTGAAAAGATAATTTTTTTATACTTAGACTGCATCAATTTATTTTTTCTAAAGCAAAAATTCATTATTCTAGACATTCTTATTCATTCTTATTCTAGACAAGTAAAGTTTTGCCGATTAACTCAACAATTATGTATCAAACTGATACTAATTAAATATCATTGATTAAATTGTTACTATGACTAATTAATTATACAAAAAAAATTAGTAGTATAATAATTAGTAAAAATTAGTAGTAATTTAGCGAATTTTTGAGATAATAGAACCTAAAAAAATTAGATTACATAAATTAAAATAACACAAAAGAATTAGATTATGTAAATTGCTCACTTAAATAATGTTTTCATAAACATATTTTGTTTTTCGTATATAAAAGAATAATAGAATTCATTCGCAATTACGAATATCTTTTTGATCTAGAGTTGTATGAATGTGAAAGAGCAATTGCAATACGCGCATTGATAATAAAAATGTGGTGAAAATCAAATAAAATGAAGATTTAAGTATGATTTCTGCGAATCAGTCTTGTACGAATCAACATTAGTATTCATTATGCAAGATTTGATAGTTACTGAACCTTAATTGACATAGATGTATGTATCATAACAATAAACTATAAGAGAAATATACGTAATGTGTTTGATGAAAAGGCAAAATAAAATGCTGAATGAATACTGAAATATCACGTATTCTATTATGCTGGATTATAATTAATGACTATCACAATCAAACTGCACATTTCGTAATGAAATTCTTTTCTTCAACAATTGAAAGTCTCAGAAGATCATCATTCATCATAAATTTTCCATTGTCAGTATCCATCTAAAATTATTTTTCAAACATGCAAATTAATGAAGTAAACTTGGTTTACTTCATTAAAGTCAACTTGAAATTAAATAAAAAATAAATCTATAATTATTTGTTTTCCTTCTGTCTGTTTTTATTTATTTATTAAGCTTAATAAAAATAGTTTTTAGATGGTTTTAGATATTTTCAAGAAAACAGAAATTTAAAATTTCTTGCAATGTCCAAACTGTTCAGAAAATTTTATCAGTAAAGTTTCACACGCCAATATCTGATGCTTGCGCGATATTCTGTATAACTCTATATACATTTTGCATACATTAATACATATAAGTATTGACCCAGACATTTAACTCGTGCAACTCAATTCCTAAACTTAGTTCGGCGTGTACTTGCTGCTCTTCGCACTTGAATATTTAACTTGTATTTTATAAAATAATATAGCAAAAATAATAAACATCGAGAGAGACGTTGATGATTGTGTCTATATACATATGACGAATTTGTGAATTATATTAATAAGAATGAGATTGTTAGTCGCTTTGTATACGAGGAAACGAATTTCAAATTTATAATTGTCGTCTCGTTATGTCATAATAATACAGCATTATAGAGCGTTAACAGGAGTGTTTTTCCCATGTTTGACAAAATTGGTTTGATACTTTTAACTTTGTAAAATTATGCCGGGAAAATAACGCCAACATAATAATTGGCGCGCAACCGGTCAATTTAATGATATGTTTATTCATTTACGTTTTAACGCATGCAGTTCAATACCCTTCTTTGATATTTTTATGCAGTAATGCACTGTTCCGTATTTGTTTGTATGCTCGCATAAAGTTACAATCCCGTTAAATACGTTAAATTTAGAAATTGGCACTCCACTTTTCACATACACACTATATTGTATTATATGTATTAAAAATATTCACGATATTTAAATTGAATTTAACAAGTATAAACAAAAACATTACACATCATCAACACTTCGGTTATACAATAATCATGTTCAGCAGAATAATTATTTTGAGCCTGTTGAAAGTTTTTCTTGCTATTATAGGATTCTATTCCTCTAGATCCAAATACATAATTCAATCGACGCAAAGTGCTTACTAAAAATAAGTACTGACTTCTGTTGAATGTGTCTATAATGACTCATGAAATCGATTAAATGTCCCATATAATAGTTATTCGTACCTAATTTTAGGAAAGCAATCGATGAAAACTTCAAAAATTTCAATATCAACATATAAATAAATATCTGAAATCCTATATATTTTCGATCACAGATTTTTGAAAGAAATTTATAATAATGATATAATTTGATCAGTTCAGTGAATCACTTTTTTCATAAATTATTTTTCAAATATATTAAAACAAAACTGATATATTTTACATAAGCTTCTTCGTTTTTACAAACTGACACATATTTAATTGCGATAACAATATTGATATGATAGAACTATCAAAGCGAATGTTATGTTTATCGTCTGAACTGACAGCAATTAACTTATCAAGTAAAATAAAAGAACAAAGCAATCTTAGATAAACAGTAATTATAGATATAATAGATATCAATCATGTTCATCAAATATATAGATTGCAACATTCAAAAAATACTAAAATTTAATAAATATTTATTTGAATAGTTCTAAATATTTACTAAATGTAAACATATATTTATTTTATATAAACCATTAATTTAATTTTTAATTCATCATTTTTTATTGAGTAAATATTTAGTTAGTATAAGCAAATTATTTAATTGTTGTTTCAGAGAAATATGTATTAAAATTTAATAAATTTTATTTCAAAGTAGTTTTATTTTATAAATTCTTTATTTTAATACATGTCTGAAAAAAAGAATATCCAAAGTCCAAACGAGCGATCAGATGAAATTCTTTAATGAAAACTTTACAAAGATCCAAAAAAACAAACGATCTCACTCACCTTTCCAAGCCCATGATGGCACTGTACTGCGACGTAAACACTGGATTGCAATCTCTCACTAATCCGCGTGAAAACCAGAGAAATTTGCGAGAGGAAAAATTCTACGAAAAAGAAAGAAAAAAGAAAATTGCCTCGTCACGAAGTCACGACTTTGTTCTACATTCGCGTGTCACAGACGCTCAAACACTCGGAAACTTCTCGTCAATCGTGCTTAATCACACGACAGAAGAGTCTATGCCGTAGGGGATGAGCTGAAGTAGGAGACGGATGATGTAGGCGATGGACGATGACGATGATGACGAAAGAGGCGTCAAAGCCATCTTCAGCAGTGGGACGTTTTTCTCGCCATCTCCCTTATCTGCCTTACTATCTGAAAGCTGGGTCAACAAACCGCTCATGCAAGATGCAGCCGTGCTGTCTGCATCAGATTGATCACAAATAGGCCGCACTCTTTGGTACAAACATGTGTCCATAGTTGCCATCTCTCCGGTTTTCGAAATTTTTGAGTTTTTTGAAAAATCTCCAACCAACCGCTCAAAATTTTAGTGATCTTTTTTTTTAAATGCACGTGTCGATTTTCCTCCGGTTTTTAAAAAAATCTTTTTAGAAAAATCGGTTTTTAGATAACCCTTTTTTTTATAAACATATTAGAAAACAACACAAATTTTGATCTCTGGCAAAATAGTGGGAATTCCATCGACTCTTTAATGGAACACTAATCGAAAGGTGACAACTATGGTCATGTCTCGTAAATGAATGCTCATTGCTCATTTTTTTTTAGCGAAGGTCACATGACTAAATTGTCATCAATGAATTATCGCGCGACCTATTTATTGCTTAAAAACCAATGACGAGCGAAACACAACGAAAAGATACCTTTAACTCATAATATATATATATATATATATATAGAGAGAGTTTTTTATTTTCCTCACCTGAAAATTGACGCAAGACAGTTTGAAATTCGCTGTCCACTTTTACGTTATTCACTGCACATGTGATGAATAAATTATCAGAAAATGACACTTCACTTGACGACAAAGATCTGAGTCATAATATGCTTTCTCTTCATTCCAAAGGCACGAGGTAAATCGAACAAAGCGATTCAATCTAACACGTGATTTACACGACACAGAGTCAGAATGATTACGTGATTATATTTATCCGATTTAATCGATCTTCAAATGTGTTATCGGACAACTTAACATAAAAATGCGCGCTTTGTTGATTAGAAGTGGAAATCAAAATAGAATTTTAGATTTCATATTTCTGATGAGTCAAACACACGTTATATTGCAAACTACAATATTATTTGCAATTCATTAACTCGCTACAGTTGTTTGCACAGCGAGAAGCCAATTTCGCAAAGCAATCATAGATGCGTAAAAATAATGATCTTTTTTTTTGCAACCGAAATTAAACGTTTACATTTTTCATTTACATTTATACAACGTCCATCATCCGAGCCCCTACGTCTCATCTTGAATTTTAATAATGTCTATATCTATTTTAATTAACAATAAGATACAAAAAAATGTATTCTGTGAAATGTAATTTTTAATCAATCTTTTATTTAATAAATCGTTCCGCATTTTTTTAGAAATATATATTTTTTTATTACTATATATGTGTGCGTTACAAGCATTTGCTTCTCGCTATTTCAAAAATGTAGATAATAAAACGAATGACATCGTCGATAGTTAATACATTTTTCAATAATTAATATTATATATTTATTCATGTAGCACATTGTTTCCGCATATTTGCCCACGCCATTATGACTTATTCACGTTCAAATAGTTTAACCCCAATTCACTCAACCAATTAAGTTAATTTACCCAGTATATGGTACTAATCCATCTACAGTTAAATAAGATCAATAAATTTAATGTGAAAGTATGTACATATAATGTTTTTGAAAACAAACATGTGATCATTTGTGTTATATCATTTAATTCTTAAGGGAATCCTACAGATGATTAGTCGTAATGTAAGTAGGACTTACACACATACGATTTACGTGTTATAGACACATCACTACGTACTATACTATTACAATATTTCATGCATACATACATAAATTTTTGTATAACAATAACGTTCTAATTAAATGTTTAAGCCTAATTCTAAGAATTCTACGTCGTTTCTTCGTATAAACTGATTATTGATTTGTAGACTAATATTTTTACAAATTGCACAGTTTTTATATGAAATAAATGTTGTCACAATGTGATAATGTTGTCACGATGTGATAATGTTGTCACGATGTGATAATGTCGTCACGATGTGATATGGTTCTCGAACGCCATAATGGACTAAGAAATAATAAAGAAGATCTCAATTTCGAATTTTTTGTCGTTCTCTTAGCATAAACTCTATCTTGTTTCTTAGGTTAAACTCCATCTCACAGATACATATTAATGCGTATACTTTTATCCTAAAAAAGGATTTTCAAATCTGTAGAAAAGAAAACAGTAATTATTATACAAAAATTAAGCGTTTAATCGGTAAAACAGACGTCTTTAGGATCCTTTTAACTACAGTGTGTGCGTGCGTGCGTGCGTGCGTGCGCGTTTGTGTGTAGTGTGTGTGTGTGTGTGTGTGTGTGTGTGTGTTTCGATCTGTATTGTATCACAACCTATATTCTTTCTTTTACTTGCTTATATAATTTGATAAATATTATTTATAAGCACTTATCATTATCTTATCATTATTAAGATGTCGAGTTAAGCAACAGTAAATGAAAATCATCGTAAAAAGACGAGATTAACGTATTGAAACATCGGTTATTCGAAATTAATCTCTTAATTGATACATGTCTTATTAAAAGAGCAACATGTTTTTAAAAATTTCTTTTTTTTTTCTATCACTTATAGACCAATTATATCAGTAAAAATTTTTCATTTTTGAATAAAATAAAATTCCATTTTTTATAATTTTATAATTTTTTAATCTATCAATCAATCTGTGGATTGATTTCAAAGATCTTAAATTCCACAGCAGTTATTGCTCGTTAAAACAATATAGAAAAAATGAATAAAATAAAAATATATGTACATTAAAATTATCGAATATTTTTAGCAATAAATTTTTATAAGATGCTACTATGAAATTTCACAGAAAATCAGAAAAATTCATAAACAAAATAACAAACATATACTTCATTTGAAGTATATATCATGTACATAATTATAACAACAAATTATATAAATATATTTAACCCTTCAAAGCTCAAACACTTTGTGAAGACATTTGTATTTTAGTCTTCATAACTAATTCTGAATCAATACAAAAAAAATTATTAAAGATATCTATCATAGTTTTTCATGCTAAAAAACCGTTCACCAAATCCGTTCACCTTTTTTCCATTATCCTGCGTTTTTCAATTACTTCATATACAATAATACTTAACAAATCGCAAGTTTCCATTTTTACGAAAACTGTTCATTTATTTTGTATTCAAATCATGTATGTATTTCTAATTCAGTCCGTCATCGCGATTTCTCACTCTACGGCAAACATTATATACATACGTTTAAATTAATAAATTATATACATACGTTTCACAAATCTATAATTTCTCCACACTAATTATAAACACGTCTGAAAATAATCTTTCGTTAAGAATTTTCTTTTTTAACGAAAAGCTGTTTATTTATTTATATTCTAAATGACGCTTCAAATTTCTTATTCCTCAATGTTAATTAAACAAGTATCTCTGAAAATAATCTCTTATTAATTTCACAAATTCTTTTTAATAAAAGTTGTTTATCCATCTATTTTTTTCGGTCACAAGTTTTCAATTTAAGGACAGGAGCACAAAGTTGCGTATCACATAATACATACTGCATAAAAAAATGAATCAATTAATTAAAATCCTTCACTTCCTTCTTCCCTATGAAATAAGACTTTTTTTATGCATTATATCCTTTATGCATTATATGCAAAGATTTTTTGCTTCGGCCTTAAGGCCGCAGCACAAACTTTTGCATAACGTATGAGAAAATTAACCAATCAAAGTTCCTCTTTTCCGTGAAATGGAAGGAAAGAAAGGATTCTGATTAGTTGATTCTCTTATATTTATGCAAAGTCTTTGCTCTGACCTTAAGATATATCTATACCGAAATTATTCAATCATATTTCTATCGTAAGGACATAAAATACAATTGCATAATTTTCTTTATACAGATATTTACCATTTAATTGTGCAAATTGTGTGGATATATTCTGTAATCTTCATCGCTCCATTTGAGACGACCCCTTGCGCCAGAATTACAAACTATTTCTCCCTCTCTAAACCTCTTCTCAATGACGTCATGGACACAAGAAGAAAATAATTCCTGTTAATGATCTCCATAATTCACGCAGCTACGAGAAAGCGAGGGTAAATAAACATACGTGAAGGTATTCATCAGTCGTCATTGACTGGCGCGCACCGCTGCGCATCAGTATTCAGTATTCACGTTTTGTCACCGCAGGCAATATTGACAATGCGTGTGGATACATATACACATATGTAACTCGTGCAGTTACTCCGGACATTGTTACGCGAGATTATGGGCAGAATAACGCGGAGTTCAACCGACCAGGAGAAGCCGCAGCGGAAACGACGGAAGAAGGATCTCGATCGGATACACTCAAAGATCTTGCAGGCCAAGCGGAAATTGGTAGGTCGCGTTTTCAAATCCTTCCTCAATCCGTCCTCAATCCTTGGATGATCGCGACCTCGTCGCACTGTATCCCAAGGACGACAAAGATATTGAAACTCTTTTTCACGATACATGGTTACATGTAAAGATTACAGGTTACCAAGAAATTCATGAACATATTTCATTGCTGAATCCCTTAACCTTTAATCTGTAGGTAATCATAAATTGGGTCTGTTTTTTGTAGCTGAACTAATATATACTTATAAAACTTGGAGTGAAATAAATCTAATTAAATAAGAGAAATCCTAAAATGAAATAGATACATGTTTGATGTTTGATGAAAACGAGAAAGTTTGCAGTAGTCGGAATAAAAAACAGATCTATATTGTGTGAAAACGGCAAGTTGCAAATATCTCCATACTTGTGGTAGATTGAATGTGGTAGTCGCGCGTATTACGTAAGCACGATCGTTTCGCTAATGGGTGCTTTCCAATTGCAATATCCCTGGACACTTTCATGTACACAACGACACAAGTTGTTCCAATTGTCCGTTATCGTCGACACAGCCCTACACATCTGTACTCAATCGAGAGCTGTGTGAGCTTGGTTCTCTAGTTACAATTACATTTTACTAACTGCGACGGCTATAAATAAAGTTGGAAGACATTAAGTGACCGATACTTTTACTTTTTTTATTTAATACAGACGGAAAAAGCTTTAATCTAACTATTCGAAATGGATCTCAACCGTGCACAGCGTACATTCTATTCCAATTGAATTGTGCACAATGATACACTTTGTGCATTCCTGTGTATGCGTTTGTGTTAAAATGTGTTAAGCAGTTAGAAAGCACCCAATGTTTTCTGACTTATAACCGATTAGATTTTTTGCATGGAAAAAGTGACAACATCGATTATCGGCAATTGTTGTCATTTCGAAAAGCGCCGCGCTGTTTAGGTGGCATGGAGATGCAGTAGCTTCCGTGAGTGTTAGGTTAGTATCAACGTCAGGTGTTTACTGGCTCTGTTTACCGGCCCTCGTACGGTAATCCCTCCGTTTGCGTAGCTCGATCGAGATTATTAACATGCGTTATGCTCTCAGTGAAGTTTAGCTAAGACCATGATCGAGTAATAATTTCGTAGAACTCTCGTAATCTGTGAAACTACCTTTCAGAGAGAGAAAATTGTGGCTTAGAGACTAGAGAATTTTTACGTACTTTTAGATAAGTTACTGCTGAAAGAAATGTAATTTGCACTAATTTTGATGATATTATTCTTGTGATTGATATAATAGCTTGGAACTTATTACAGGATAAGATTGGAAAGGGTGACAACAAAGAACAGAAAAAGCAAGGTCGAGCAAAAATCTGCAATAGACTTTTGCCAGAACCTGTAAGTACTTTTATCTAATACTTATAAACCTATTTCTATTCTCAATGATAGTCCTATTATTTATTAAACATATTTGAACACTACTATTGTTTCAGGCTGCTGGCATATACAGAAATGGTGCAAAGGGTAAAAACATCCAGAAAGGTAATATTCATATTGAAATCATTTATTGTAACAATGAGCACAATGAAATGGTACAATTACTTTAATCTTTGTAATATCTTACAGCAGAGACATTGGAAAATACATACCATAAAGCCCGGCTAAAGGCAGATGCGTTGAAACTTCTCAATGGCGATACTCATAAATCTGAGTAAGTGAATGATAAAGTTTGATATAATGTATCAAATGGATACGTAATGATTTCTATATGTTATTTTATAGACGTATAGTGGAGATACCAATACAGAATAAAACTATTAAACAATCAGTAAATAAAGATTGCATACAAAACAATTTTGAATCGAATGAACTGTGTACTCAAGAGCTAAGTCCTGTTCTAGGAAACAGACAAAGGTACATTTATTGTTTTTAATAGAATAATGTGCAAAATTTTTTTATATAAAAAAGATTTTATAATATTTTATTATAAATGTTGCACACACACACATATTAATATTGCAGTCAAAATCAGAAGCCATGTCTTGCTAAAAAGAAAGGTGAAGAAAATATTTTTGAAGACACAAATTTCAACAAAACTAAAAAACAAAACATCACTGACAAATCAAGATCAATCAATATTCAAAAAGAAGACATATGTAAACGAAGACTATTCCAAAATGATAAAGAGCCATCAGAAACTATTATTACTAATTCAACAGAGTAAGTAACGTATAATTATTAAGTCTAATAAAAAATATATTACATCAAATAAAATATTTTAGAATATTTGATGATACTGATCTTACAAAAGAAAATAAAACTAGTAACAAAGAAACAGAGTTAATAGGTTCAAAAACCAACAAAGATTTATTGTGTGACCCATTAAGTCGCTATATGGAATTCTGCAAAATCTCTGCTAAAAATTTTGAAACAGATATTCTACAAAATTATTCCTCAGGTATATTATATGTATACAGAGTAATTGTAACCTGTATTATTTTTCTCATTATCCAGTAATTTATTAATCATTAACCATTATTTGTATTAGATCCTGTTACATCAACAATTAAAAAATTAAAACATGCTTATGCTGATTCTTTTCGTCAACAACTTTTGCGCAAAAAGAAGAAACAAGAATTAGAAAATACAAACCCTACACATTCTGTGGAACATCAAGCTTGTGTATCTTCGGACACTTCGCCATTATCACCTGTTGAATTCGAAGTTCCTAAGTGTAGCAAAAATCATGCTATTGCAGCTCATTTCCAAGAAGGTGTATCTCACAAAGATAACAAATTCCATTTAGTACAAAATACTAAGCTTAAAAAACGTGATGGTACAATGGGTTATAATTTTACATCTTGCTTATTACGAAATACTGTTACATCTAACAGTAACATAAATAACCTCGTCGAAAATTGTGAAAACGGCGATAATAAGTATTCAAAACAATCTAAAGACATCTGTCAACTTGCGAAATCAACAAATCTTTTTGTTGTAAACGAAAAAGATTCAGTCCAAATGGATTCTCAGAAAAATCCTAACTACGTTAATCATCTTTTAAAAAATAAACGGCATGATAAAGTTAACTTTTCTTTTGACATTTCTGATCATAAAAATTCACGACATGTTGATAATAATTCAAAATTCTTAGAAAAGTCAATATTTTTAAGTGATCCTGTACTATCAGAGAGACATTTTTCAAATGATTATTGCCGTGAAAAATTGCCTATTACTGTTTCCGACAATTGTGCACTAAACAATATATCTAAAAAATATAATAACAAAATAACAAATAACTGTGAGGTGAAGAATGTCAAACGAGTACCTGCTATTCTACGTCGATGTGTCGACATTCCTATTAATAAGCCTAATCATTCTGTACAGATTAATGGTGATGTGGAAGGCTTACATAAGAAATGTGAAACTAACCTATTTAATGGAAGTAACGGTACCAAAAAGGAATTATGTGAAACTATATTCCCAAATTCATACACAAGTTTTCCTACTCCTAGCATAGTAAACGCGATAGTTGATCAAACGAAAATATTAGAGCCTCAAATTGGATCGATGAAAATAAAAGATTCACAAGAGTCTCAAATCGAACAAATTAATGCAAAAATGCATCCAAAGGAATATAATGAAAGAAATGAATTTCATCGATACCGTAATTTTTTGTATTCGCGACCTTTTGAAGTTTCATGTAATACAAATACTGAAAAATTGCTTCAACAAGAACAAATCTCACCAGATATAAGAAAATCTTTTTATCGTTCAAATAATTATCACCCGATTAATCACCTTCAAAGCGTAAGTTTATCTAATTCCAATGTAGAGTCAACAAAACAGTTTTCTCAACAAACTAAATTACATATGTGTGAAGCCAACAAGCAAGAACTTTATAGAAAAAATATTCGTGATCAAAATCAAAATATACTTTTTAATAATGTTAATGACAGAGCAATGTTAAACATCACCCAAGCCGAAAAAAGATCTGCGGAATCATGTCAGGAAAATCGATTTGGTAAAACAGACGTAAAGTGTACCAAGAACCAAATTAATGAAAATGCGTGTCATTGCAACGAACAGTATATTTATTTCGATTCTGCCAATTGTCCACGTAAATATAAGGAACAAGCGTATCGTTGTCATAAAGAAACTGCTCAGCCTGAAAATTTATGCGACACAACAAGAGGCTATAATAACAGCGTAGATAATTGCATTAATTTGTCTAATTCTACGCAAAATGTACCGTTGTTAACTCTGAGGCAAAACGATGGTCTATATATGTATCCGAAAGCGATCGACAATCAGCATCGCGCAATGTTATTGCAAAATGTTACTCAACCTGTAAAATACTTAGCTGTCGAAAATGGTTCGAATATTCAAAAAATTCCTGTGTATATAAATGACAGAAGTGTTAGGGTTGCGGAAAATGCCCCGTTGAAAGTAATAGCTGTAATGGATTCAAGTATCCAAACAAAAACATTTCCACAAGAAATTGCGACAAAGGTAGTATCATTACAAACAGATAATTTGCACTTTAATAATTTTGCAACACGTAAGATAAGCGATCAATCTTACGTAAAGCATTTAGATTCTGTGAACGCGATATTGTTAAATTCAGATTCGCAATCTAATATGTGTGTATACGCTCCGAATTTGTAATGTATACATGATTACAAGTACACCGTAGTATACACCAACATAATTGATCGTAGCGACACAGCACATCCATCATATTTCTTGCGAGAAATATTGTAATTGCAAGAAATGTGTGTGCTTTCCCTTCCCATACATATAAACATTTGTTATTAAGATCAAAGTTATAAGTCTGCCTTGAAAGGCAAAATTATGTCTATTTATTTTATAGACTAAATATTTTGTGGAAAGATAGGAACCTCTTGGAAAGAGGTATGTTTTGCGAATAAGAGGTATATATATTTTCATAAATGCTTTATGATACTTGTTAATAATTGATACACACGACATAATATATATGTGTGCGCGCGCACGCGTGTGTGTGTGCATTTTTGCTTATTTATCTTTCTACAAATATGAAAGATAATATACTTCTAGTACTTTCTAGGTATTTTCTTAATGAATAATTAATATTTGATTTGGTATGGAAAATGAAAGTACAAAACTGCCTGTGATAGTTGGAACATATATGTATTATTATGTTACCGTTAAGTCATAATTCTTGGACATCAAATGTTTAACATAGGAGAAATTCATTTTCGTCAATCTCACAGCAATATCGATACATATATTAGTGAATTTCTGAATAAGTGTGATAAAGGCTTGTAAATAAATGTCGCAGAACGCAAAGTGTATACGGCAGCAAGATGGCTTGCTAATAAATCCCTAATATTTCCTAACTCGTTAGTTCGGAGCGGATTAATTGTGAAGCGCAATTAATTTTTTCACAAGAATCTTCTGCTGAAAGCACTCGCTTTGCTTTTTATTCTTTCCATTAAATTCGAAATAAATATTTAGAGATATCGATATGACAACATAGAGCGTGCACAAGGCGAGAAGGAGACGTCTCTTCGTGACGGTACGCGATACCAGAAGACCGGATCGACGTTGATTCCATTATTATTACGATTCGCTTTAACGCGTCAACGTCATGCGGAGCGGTTTGATTAAACGCGAGTACATTTTCTTTTACAATCACTTAGGAAGTACTCTAGGAGGAAGTCTCTAGGTACACGTGCCCGTTCCTTGCCAAACGATACGATCGTTCGTTCCTACTGGTTCGGCACGCGACGGCGAAGCCGCGTGTTTACTCTGGGAATGAAGTAAATAGATCTCAGTCTTCAAAATTACTTTATTGTACCAAAATAAAGTCGTTAAAGAGTTAATTACGATCTCGCGGAAATCGCTCAATATGAAATCGTAATACATCATCTGTGTGTTGGTATATAGCTGGTAGAATGCTTATAGAACTGAAATTATCCAAGTCGGGTATTTTCGTGCGCCATACACAGCGGCGTTAAAATGCCATAACTCTCTTACGAACTTTATTTATAACATCCTAAAAGTTCGGACACCTTAATTTGTACTTTATGTGAGGATATCTTGGTTACGATAGACCTTGCTAACCGATTTTTAGTGTAGTTAGAACCATGCCGTGTCCTCTCGGAGATTAAATCGAGCGGCCGTATTCTCTTCTGGGAAAGAGAGAAAGAGGGGAAAAAAGAGAGAGAAAGAGAGAAGGAGAATAGAAAAAGAGAGAAACAGAACGAGAAAAAGAGGGAGAAGGGGGGGAGAGAGAGAGAGAGAGAGAGAGAGAGAGAGAGAGAGAGTACG
>NW_012130066.1:3068070-3072297 GCF_000143395.1 Atta cephalotes
TATTATATATATATATATATATATATATATATATATATATATATATATATATAAAACACATACACATACATGTATACATATAAAATAAATAGAACTGTCATATAATTCTACTCACGGTTTTGTAAAACATGCAGGCTTGCCTATCTTCATCTTCGCCTGTAGGACAGTCTATAAAGCCGTCGCACAAGACATGATCGTCGATGCAATGATATCTACCCATTCTATCCGCAGTTGGGCAAGCAAATCTTTCCATTCCGTCTTCGGAGACTGGACATTCTGTAAATAAGATCGCAAAAATTATTTTTCAATTTGAAGACTAATTTCAATTCAATTTGAAGACACTATACTTATTATTAGATAGAGGTTCAGGTATTACCCATATAAACATTAATATTATCCGATATTTCGACCAAAAAAATCTCACATGAAAAAGTATTGCGGAATTGGAAAAAGCAGTAACGGAACGGAATAAGTATCATCTTTCCAACATAAAAACGTTCTCATGTAAAATTCATATTATTTCAGTTATTGTTTTCATTACTTCGTCAATACTTTTTCTATTGACTATGATCATTTTTGATATGTCTAGTTTCTGTGATTTATCAAAATAAATACTTTTTCCATTATTATTTAAAATGTCAATTAAATTAATTACAAGACAGTTACCGCATAGAATTTTTCATCTATAATTGTGACAGTTAATATAAATTTAATCGTCGTTAATTGGCAGTTACATCAATGTCTAAATATACATTTCAGTATACTTAATATTCTCGCAGCATGTTCAGTATTACATGTAGTTGACTGATTCTCCGTGTTATTTGCTCAGCATGACGGTGTATTTCAAAAGCCCGTGTACTCAGTGTACGCTAAATGTGGTTAGTTCTCCGTGCTACTTGCTTAATACGAAGATCTCATTCAAAGCGCGTAGGATGAGTCTTAGTAAATGTAATGCCAAATATGTACAATGAGAGATATGGGTCGACGAATGTAAATTTCGATGTTAAACGCGATGTGATTATTATCGCGATAACAAGACGGATGTTCGTAGCATTTTATATTGTGACCTATCACTTTATATATCGTGACCCGAACAGATCAGCACATGATAAAACAACGCTTGACCACCCTCTGTTTTATGTTTTTATAACGATTCTCTTTTCAAAATAATCTGATATTTTAAGGAAACTTTTCAATAAAAAGAACCTCCGCATTCCACACATTCCTCACATTTGAAATTTCTCAATATCGTCTACACGACCGAAGGATGTGTAGTGGCATACCCTATTCGGCTTATTTCACGCCATCGTCTTGTCGCGGATTTGCCCCGTCGGCGCTCTCTTCGATCAATAAATTTGGGAGGGACGGTGGGCACGCTTATGCGACAGCGTTTCGTCACTTTTTCTTTATTTGCAGAAGCGCTTTGTCTGTATTTCTCGCGCGCGACGCATTTTATTTGGATTTATAGACTTGTTCTATTCGTGTGTAACTCACACCATGTATATCTGTATCATAACGTACTCATTCGAGTCATATTTCAAAAAATTAGAACAACTTTCATATTTTTGTATAAATGCGAATTTTCAGAGAAATCGAGATTTACGAGGAATACACATATCAATTGCAATGAGCTTTCTCTTCTTGAAATTTCTAAACTATCACTATTAAATTTATTTTTTGATTAAATAAATACGTTATTTAAAAATTCATTTTATCTAAATTACTGTTTTTTTAAATCCTTCAGTCAGATATGTAAAATATAAGTAAATTTAAAAAACTGATTTTATGAATTTGCAAATTCATTTTTACAAGCAAACAAATTTTTCTTTGTTATTTTTATTTTACAATTTTTGATCTATTTATTTTCATTTTCACGAGAAGCAACAAAGATTTAAAGTAAATTAGTTTCTCATAATTATAAAATATATCCTCTCATAATTATATCCTTATGTTTTAATTCGTCTTTGTTCGACATTCGATCTAGCTTTTCATTTCAGAATTATGTCAAGAAGTGATTGGAATATTAGGAATAAAAGAGACAAAAAAGTAAGATAGTTATAAATCTGTTCCCTCGTTTTATATAATTTATTATGTATTATATTATTTATTATATATTATTTAGTTTCACAAAAATAAAACTTTTTAAATTCATTTTAATCCATACATTTTTCAAGGAAATGAAAAAAACGTGAGAGAGAGGATTATGTTTTATCAAAGTTGAAATACATTTTTATATATGTATGAAAATTTTATATATATGTTCTCCTATATCATTATCAGGAAATTTGACATAATGTTATCGAAACATTTAAAATGGATTAACGTATCTCTGTAACTTATGATACGAGAAATCATATGATATGCGTTTCGATATGCGTTGATATTCATCAAATAAAAACTTAATCAAATTGATTTTTGCAGAAAAAATTTCTTTGTATACAACTCACAAAATTGATCAAACGTTTTAAAAACCTCATAAATTTTTACTATTTATATAAATGTGTGTGTTAATAATATTTATAATAAATATGTATAATAAAAGAAGAAAAAATTAGGCAAGTGAAACAAATTTTTATATATTTTTATATATTTTATTTTATTTTAATATGTTATCAGAAGGACAAAATATTGAAATTTTTGGAATTTTTTAACCTTCCGAAACTGACGTGAATCTATTAAACTTCTTCAATTATAAATCTCTTTATTAAAAATTTCAAACAAATTTAATTTTCTTTGTTACGTCTGTATAAATTTTGATTTTTTTTAAATTAAATTTTTAACCCTTCGGAGCTGACAGTAGATCTATTCAACTACCTCAATTATAAATCTCTCTATCAAAAATGTCAAACAATTAAATTTTCTTTGTTACAGGATTAAATTCTTAGTAAAATATACATAGTATTTATTCCTTTTTGTTACGTTATATTATTTTGGTTCCTTGAAATTAATACCTTTTATCTCTTTTCATTCATACATAAATTAAATGGATCTTACAGATTTAGCGTCAGTAACTATTTATACAGATTTTGACATCAGCTCCGAAGGATTAAACACTTATGAGTGAAAAACGCTATATTTAGTCGATGTGGTTTTTCGTTTTCATATTTCTTGTGAATTTATATAATTTCCAATTTAAATTAACTGTGCGTCAATTATTTATCAGTGAAATACAATCCTAAACTGAAACTGGAGTAGTAATATCATAAATTATTGAAAAGCAATTTAATATTATTGCTGTAAAAAATCGTGGAAACTATAAATAATTCACATTCGCGAAATTGCGAAAAATATTTACCCCAAAACTCGAATCTTCTATAATCCGGAGGATTAATATATTAAAGCACATGATAAATTTTGTTAATCAATGAAACATTTTCGTGGACTACTCATAAATATGCAAGGAGAAAATATCACTTACCGATCTGCGGCACGTCGTATTGTATGCTTCCTCGGATTGATCTTAGCATAAGCTGTGAAGCGATGCTCGCGCCAGCGGACGACGTCGAGGATGCCGAGGACGCCGAGGACACTTGAGCCTGGTGTCCCGGAGATTCTCCTTGCGCGTCGATCGAACGCCGCCCGACCGTTATCTGATTCCGTTTAGTTCCGGGTAGTTTGTTTCCGCTAGTCTCATAGACGAAGGCCTTAGGTACGAAGCCGCCATTCGTAGGTAAGTTAAGCGGGGTGCCGCTCTCGGCGCGCGCGAGATCAGTCTTCGTACTCGTCGCAGTGTTAAATCTCTGCTCCGCGTAGAGATCATCGTGATTCGATTGTCTAGATTCCTGAAGAGTAGTAGCCTTCTTGCCAGCCTCGTCGCATACCAGTATCGGTAAACTGAGCGGACCTCTCAACGGATGCCGGCATCCGATGCGCCGCTTCTTCTGACGCTGATGGGCCTGCCGACCACCGAGCAGATGATTGCCATCGTCGTGAACGTAGGACTCTGCGACGTGAGGCTGCGTTGCAGCGTGTGGCTGCGACGTTACGTACTCGGAATAGAGAACGTTCAGCACGGCGGGTGACAGGGCAAAGAACACGTTCTGGAGCTCCCGTGGCTCTTTGACAATGTCGTCGATCAGCATACCCGCGGGCGACCACGAGGATATCCGCGGCTCGTCGTTGAAGACCAGCCAGTTCGACAGGTCGTCCCGGTAGGGACCATCGGAAGGATATATTTTAGATGCAACAGGTTGTTACCTACCGAGCTCAGTTCGCTCTTTTTCTAAT
>NW_012130066.1:3076937-3078147 GCF_000143395.1 Atta cephalotes
GTGTGTGTGTGTGTGTTGTGTGTGTGTGTGTGTGTGTGTGTGTGTGTGTGTGTGTGTGTGTGTGTGTGTGTGTGTGTACATATATATATATATATATATTGGAGGATATCCGGGCGCGAGAGACGCCCGGAGAATTACAGATAGAGATTACAGTTCATCGATAGGAGGTGCAGTGTTACGCGGGGCATTACGTGAGTAATACTTGCTTCTTGATATCTTGCCACCGCGCTTCTGCCGTGCCAGCGTATTTCCTCCTGAGCTTTCGGATCTCCGATCTCCCGCCTCGGCCTCTTTTCTTCCCTCGACCCTCCGCGTCACGTCGCGCCGTTCCGTGATGCCGCTTCTCGACCTAAACTCCCTTTCCTTTCTCGACTTCTAATTCTTTTTTCCTTTTTCTTTCCTCTTCTCTTTTTTCTTTCTTTTTTCCTTTCTCTCTTTCACTTCGCTCTCTCTTCGTCTCTATCTTTCCTCTTCTCTCTTCCTCTCGTTTCTTCTTCTCTTTTTATCTTCTTTCTCGCCCACAGCTTCACTTAATCTTCTGTGCGCGATCTTGTTGATATATCTCTTTGCTTTCACCTCACGGCCTTCTCTCGGGGGAACGTCTGTGAATGAAAGGGGAATGTTCTCCGATGCGTTTCGGTTCTTTTTGCATGCGAGCGAGCTTTTCTTCTATTTACTGTTCCATTTTCCTCAATGGACATCCAGGTTTCTTACTGAAGCTACCGTTCCTCTGACTGAAGCGACGTTCGTCATGCATCCTATCTCTTCCTCTCCTGCTTGATCGTCGCGCACCACAGAAAGAACCTATGTTCGCCTCGACAGCAGCACTCTAGTAGCACCCCGTACGATCATACCACGTACGACGTCGTCCGGTTACCCACGATAGGGCGCGATTCATTCACTGACATCTTCGTCGCTCACCACGATCCGCTTCCGTATGGTCGTTCATATATGGGCGTGTAATGTCGTGCGCGCGCGCGCGCGCGCTCTCGCCGCTCGCTCGAGCTGAATGTACGTGCGTGCGTGCGTGCGTGAAAGTGCGTACGTGTACGTGTGGTGTCTAACGTTATGCTAAAAATATGGATCGTAATCGTCGCGATGTCACCGGGACAAATCTTCTAGGTTGTTCTAATGCTCGTTTCTAACTAACGTAGTTATGCACCCCCTTCCGTCTCTCTTCCCACTCCTGCTTCTTTTCTCTCTCTCTCTC
>NW_012130066.1:3078167-3080803 GCF_000143395.1 Atta cephalotes
TGTTGTGTATGTGTAGTATGTACGTATAGTATGTGTGTTGTGTATATGTGTGTGTGTGGTGTGTGTGTGTGTGTGTGTGTCGCGTGCGACGCGTGTATGTGTGTGTGTGTGTGTGTGTGTGTGTTGTGTGTGTGTGTGTGTGTGTGTGTGTGTGTGTGCAGGGTGGGTGGGAGATACGGGGCGATTGATATCGAGAGGACGAGAAAGGGAAGGATAAACTTGATAAAAAATCACGAGCGGCGATATGTTACGACACAACGACAATTATTGCATAGAAAACGTAACGGTGCTACGCGTGCAATTGTATCAACTGCAATCTGCCTAGCATGCTCCAATTGGGACCACAAATTCTGGTCGTAGGAGATCCGAAAAGAACCGGGCCTTGCTCTTTTTTCTCTTTTTCTCCTTTTCGATCTCTCTATTTTTATCGAGAATAAGTCGTCGACTCGAGCGCACGGTGTATTATGTTTGACATTTGATTGCGTTATGCTCGCTCTTCTAATCGATACGCTTCACTTTCGGTAGTCCATGATAGTAGCCGCGACCTTGGTTTTCTCTTCGTGATAAAGCGCACACGTCCTGTACCGACCGTCCTGAAATCAGGTCGTTAATAGAGAATAATGTGCGATATCTTATAACCGTGAGTGCCAGGAACACAAAAAGATTTGTGATGGTTTTTTAAATTTTCTTTTATTTTTTTTAAATCTATTATTTTTTATTTTATTTTTTTTTCTCAGGATATATTCAACAGAAGTGCTGCGACGTGTGGAGGTGGTTATCGGAGGTGCTCATCGTGCGTGCTCATAGATGCGTATAAGGTGCTCGAGTGTGGACAACATTTAAATCAATCGATGCCACTCATATTAAACATCCGCGATCGTTTCACGTTTTCGCCAATAAAGCTATCATCTCTCCGAGAGACGACCCTTTCCCTCGGTGTTGTTTCCTCATTCGCTTACCTTTCTTTTCTTGCCTTTCTCTCTATCTTTTTCTCTTTTTCCTTGTTTTTTTCTCTGCTTTTTCAATCGGCCCACCCTCTCTTTTTCGTTTTCTCTCTGTCATACATCCCTAACTTCCCTTCCTCCTCACTTATAGAATGAACATCCCAAATATCGTACGTTTCCACAAAAAAAAATGGAAATCAAGCTACGCATGACGCCCTGGCGGCGATCGCGATTACAGATAATCCATGAATTAATAATCATCTACGTGTCCGCTAGTAAATAATCGCGCCTACCTAAATTTCGCTCCGAGAACCGCGACCGTAATGTTGGCGAGATAAGCCGCGTACGTGATTGCGGAGTCATTTTCACGGAGCGTGCCATTACTGAACGGAGAAACTATCGCAACGCGAAATTTACAGAAGATTATCGGCGCGATTCCTTTCCAACTCTTAAGTTTCTGTAAATTCCAAATTTTGTACTTAAACACTATGTCGAGCGCTAAAATCTCATTCACATACTCGAGTTGATTTCGTCTGAGTTAATTTCGGATTCGGTGATCAAAACTCGAATATCAAAACCTACTCGGATCACTAAAATTACTCCAAAACTGCATTCTGTTGCATGCATAATACGCATGAGGTATTTTATCCTTATATTGTTCGCTAAGAATGTTAAAGAGGATAAAATGATACATCATGCGCATTACATCTGCAATGGAATGCCGTCCAAGTATACTTTTATCCGGAATACCTGCTATAAAAATTTATGAATCGAACTTAAACGCCCCCAAGCGATTTTGTATTTTATTACGAAACGGAGATTTTGTTTACGACGATTCACGATATATTTTGATTACGTCCCTTTGATGAAAAGAAATCTTTCACAATTGAAGATACTATTGTTTTCTTAAATTATTCATATATACTTCGAGCGTTGTCATACAATTTCGTAAAATATCGAGTAAGCAAAATGACAGAATCGCAATTGCGTTGAAACGAATAGCTTTAATCTAAATAGTTTTACGATAACGATTCAAGTCAAGTCAGGAAATTTTTCTTTCTAAAATCCGCGCCATTGCGCGAAAACGATATTCAAGCCTGTTTTTGTCAATGTAAATTGACTTTAATCTTGATTTAATTTACTTTTTATCTTTTTCCATTTCTAAGAATTAAAAAAAGATAAAAAGTAAATTAAACCGACATTAAAGTTAGCATACATCTGTAGAAATGGATATCAGCTGTGTCTAATACGCGCCGCGTCCATCCGCGGCGATGTAACTCGCGCGAGCGGGATTGACACGCAGGACGCGATGATTCTCGAGTATCGGATCCCGAGTAACGGATCCGATAATTTGGTGCCGAACGAATTATGAAAGGGTGACATAATGTGGATAGCAGTGTAGTATGTAGGTCGGTCATATCAACAGGTGCCCCGAAAAACGTTCAAAAAGCAAAGGCTTGCCGTAGCAGAGAGCGGTGCGCGTTTGTCGGTGCGAGACGCGGGAGTAGGCGATACACGAGCGTGTATTGCGACAGAGGTACACAGGGTGTAGAGAACAAAGGTAGAGAAAAAAAAGTACACCGATATATATATATATATATATGTGTGTGTGTGTGTGTGTGTGTGTGTGTGTGTGTGTGTGTGTGTGTGTGTGTGTGTGTGTGTGTGTGTGTATATATATATATATATATA
>NW_012130066.1:3081460-3090808 GCF_000143395.1 Atta cephalotes
CTTCTCTCTCTCTCTCTCTCTCTCTCTCTCTCTCTCTCTCTCTCTCTCTCTCTCTCTCTTTCGTCTTTCCTTTCTCTAGGCCTGTAACCGGTCTTTTACGATGATGTCTGGTCTGCGACTATAATCGCGCGGCGTATTTCAAAGGTTAAAGGCTGTTTCCCGCGATTGCCCGACTTCCCGTGCTGACGTCGCCGACGATCTCGACCGGCCGCGCCGGTGTTCCATTGAGCGACGAGAAACGTTCCCTCTCTCTTTTTCTTTTTCGACTCTCTCTCTCTCTCTCTCTTCCTCTCTCACTTCGTCTCCCACGATGCGTAACTCTTTCCGCTCACTCGACCTCGGCACGTCGCGCGACAACACCGCTTCTCGTTGATACACACTCCCTCGCGAACGCCGTCGTTGACGTGCTTGCACTGGAGGAGATCCTCGCGAGGGTGCCGTGCGACGAGTGGCCGACTCGCCCCTTTTCTTTACGGCGCGGAAGTAGGTGCTCTCGACCGACGGGAAGAGACGACGGAATCGAATGGTGAGGAGGTTGCGGCCGTGGATGGTTGCTTTGTTGGTCGAAGGTCGAGGGATGTGGAGGATCGAAGGGTTGGGACGGTGGGTTACTTCGGTGAGTGAGCTGCCTGGCGCCCTCACCAGAACTAACTCCCACGCTGCGCGGCGAGGATCCGGTGCTTTAATACAACGCGCATTCTCCCGGCGCTACCCCTCTTTTCTACACCGGGGTGAGCGACGATGGGGTGGCCGTCCCTTCTTGCCTCTCACCTAGCCTCGCCTCGCCTCACCTCACCCCACCTCACCCCACCTCACCTCACCTCACCTCACCTCACCTCACCTCACCTCACCTCACCTCACTTCACTTTACCTCACCTCACTTCACCTCGCCATGTCTCGCCTCCATCCCGGCCGACGCGCCCATGAACGGATTAAAGCTGCCGCGAGCCCTAAGCACCCCCGGACGGTACACTCTGCGTCTTCATATGACGTTTCACAGCGATACGGTCAAAGGTGATGTGACCATCATCAGTGACAATCCAATCCACGATTCACTATTGGTATGACAATTTTGAACTCCTCACAAATATAGGACGTCGCATTGTTGCCAGCTAATACTCGTGCCTCATTCGAGCATCATTCAGTCCCTACATAGCTCGAAATGAAAGATGCATGCAAAGTAGAAAAATGTCATGTGTTCTCTCTGACGGATAGAAGGTGATATCTGGAAATATCTAAGGGAGAATGTCTGTAATTTCGGTGTTCCTCAGTCAGCGAACAGTCATTCTGCTCCTTCCCGCAGTTAAAGCGGAGATCACAAAATCAAAAGCTAGAATGAAGGATCCTGGTCCGACCTTCGCTATCCTGTAAAATCCACCCCTACCCGTTTTAGTCAGCCGGGCTGAGTGCCTCGCCGTGCGCACCTAATCGTAACCGCCCAGTTTCTATCTCTTCTCATGTAGCCATCACCTGACGCACGTTCTTTCGATCACTGTTTGGCTACGCATGTTGTAAGGTCCTGCCTACGTTTGCGAGATCGTCTCAGTCTCTTGATAATACATCAGTTGCAGCTTCGTGGGAGTATTTGCGGATGACGTTAGTCGATCCCCCCCCCGAAAGACACATGTAATTGACTGTCGTTCGAATTATCTTGACTTTCATGATCCAGGAACAGTTTTCATTAATTAATCGTTCGGTTTTATATACTCGGTTCATATCTCTTTCATTTTGTTAGCTAATGGCTACACCTTCGCTGTTTACTGCCATAAATTAACGTGCGTGACGTAAAATACACAGCGTGACGACACATTCATTAGATTTGGAATTCTCAAAACTCATACAAACATTTGTAACACGTGTACTAATTATTTTAGCATATTTACTGGCGCAATTTTAATCTCTATTTAAGGAAAGGCTTGAAAAGTGTTAGCTTCTTTTACTGATTATTTTATTTAATTACGATTTAATTAAATATAATATGATTCAAGAGAAAAAAAAATGAAAAATAAAAAATTTAATTAATATAAAATTTAAATAAGGTTTGATTATATCTTTCTATACAGATTCAAAGAAAAAACATCAGGTAAAAGAGCAAACAAAGTATATTTAATTCTCAATAGTTCGTAACAAAAAGTTGTTGATGCATAAATAACTATCACTTTTTTTAGCATTGATATTTATAAGAAAAGCACAAGTATAATTCTGGGACACTCCATGTACGATAAATGAAGGAACGAAATTTTTAGCACCTACTGGACAACGTCGACCTCTTATTTACATGTCTCTTTTTATTCCCGTCGCATCGATTCAAAGTTCATTTATTTATAACTAGAAGTTTCGTAGAAAAGATAGAAAATTAACGATGATTCGTCGTACGTTCAAATAAATTACTATAGCGGTTTACGTTCGGAAATAGACATTATCTGGAAAAAATTAAACATATAATTCTTGCAGCGTGTGTTAATTAATTTTTCCACAGTGTACAATTATTGCAACGTTCTTTTTTCCTTAAGGAAAAACATGAAATATATATAAGGAATATCTTTTATTGTAGACGCGTGCAATAAATATAATATTATACGTAAATATGATATTGTTATGCAGGTGATATAAATAAGAAAAAAATATTATCTCTGGAGTATGTGTCATAACGAGTTTGACATATACATCACTAATAAGGTAAATTATATAGTTGTGCAACCTTTTAATTACATAGGCGTTATAGGCAAACTTATATGTTCTCGATAACTTTTAATGAGATACTCGCCTACTGAACCTCTAGAGGCTCAGATGTTGCAAATAATAAGTTTTGGATTTAACTGTAATACTGCGCAGATGAGTTGTGTACGTAGTTTTTTTTACAACAAATATTTCTACGAATATTTATTACGCTCTTTGCTCTCTATTATTTTCCTCTCTATTGAAAAATTTTAAAAAAAGAGAAAAAAAGTTGTTTTGAACGTACTAAACTAAAACGAAAAATGTTTTGTTTATCTGATACGATTAATGAAAACAATAGAATTATTTAACATTTAAAATAATCGGATGCATTTCTCACACATAGAAATAAACACGAATGCTAAGTAGTAACATAACTTTTGATAATCGACTCTTCGTCATAAAAAGAAGATATTATTGCAGAAAACGCGGCGAAATATTAAATTCTATTATTGTTTAATAATTTTTTAATTATATTTTGAACAATAATAATATATTATTACTGTTAATATATATTTAAACCAAATATTTTTCGATCTTCTGTAAAGATGAGGAAGTCTATTCCCGAACAAATTAAAAATACGTGAAAATTATTTAATAAAAATAAAGACATACTCACATTAATATTTAGTTATTAAATAAAATAGTCTTATAATAATGATTTTCAACAGTAGTGAATAGTGAATACATCATATTAAAGGAAGAAAATAAAGATCCTCCTTTTGAACAAAATATTTAGACTTGAAACAAAGACAACAAACAATTATACAAAATACCAAGATTCTAACAGAAAAAAATAATATTCCCAATAAAATTAAATCAATAATTAAACCTACAAATTCTCTTTTACCCAGCTATACAAATTACCAAAAATACACAAACTGTGTGCGCGCGCGCGCGCGCGCGCGTGTGTGTGTGTGTGTGTGTGTGTGTGTGAACATCCCCATTGTTATTTCCATAAATTCTCCAATAAATAAATTTTCGTGTTTTCTTGCTCAAAATCTACACAACCTGTGATAGGAAAAACCGAATTATATATCAACTCGATGGATTTTACACAGAAAATTAGAAATTACTTTCTGGAGACATACTCTAAAGAGCTTTGATGTAGAATCCCTCTTTACTTTAAGATCCAATCAAAGACATACTAGAGATAACCATATGAAAAATTATCCTCTTAGTTTTTGAAAATTAATCGGCCGAAAGTAATCACCTTCATCACAGTTTCAGCGATTTCCTCTTCCATCATATTATCTATCCTCTTTCCTGTTTCCTTTTCTCTCCTCCCTTAATAACATACATAAAGAGAATATTCTAGAGAGGTAGCTCCATATCAGATTGCTTCGCACCTTGATGAAGTAAACTGCCGTATTTACAAAATGTTAGCATTTAACGATGTATCAAGATACGGAAATAACTTGCAAATCGTGCAGCTTTTTTTAAGAAAATAGCCGGAAGCTTTAAAATTATAATTAATAATGATCTTTAATACCTCGTAATAATATCCTATATTTATAGTTATTCTAACATTTTTTTTTCCATTACTAATATACTTTTCTCATTAACAGCATTTAAAAAATAAAATATTAATCGATATTTAATAGAAAAACTTATGAGAAAAATTTGTATTTTTAACAAATAAATTCTGAATTATATTCAGTAATTTTCTTCGATGTATTTTAACTGATATATTAACTTTGTAATATAATTACAATAATTTTAAAGCTTGAACAATCACACACTAGCAAGTGGAGTCAAGGAAATGTATTGCCGACTAAAATCTATGACCGAAATGAAACTGCTGTATCAAAGTTTTACGTTAACTCAGGCTTTTCGTTGTTGCTGATTGCGTATTCGTGATGCACTCAAGCATACTCGAGAGCATACATGGCTGCACATCAATAGGAGTCGTAAACTTTGCTTGAAAACGATGATAGAAACGTAGATTGTGTGTTCGTTGGTCCGACAGCCTTAGTATTGATATTTTAAAATTCACATAACCAAATGCCTGTATTCTGTCAGAATACACTTCTCTGATTTTCAATAATACCATGTTATTGTACATTGGAATATCAGACAATCTAAAAATAGTTCAGCGTGTTATCAATTATTATCGAATCTTCCTAAATTCTTTTAATAACTTCAGATAGATATAAATATGTTATTTTGACAATATAATACTAAATAATCGTAAAAGGGAAAAAAATTATTAAACTTTTATTGAGTAAGAATAGAATTCTAAAAAGGTGTACACTAAAATTTAATTAATTTGACCCAATTTAATAAATCTTGTAAAACTATTACGAGTTGTAGGCGATTATCGATCAGGAGCATTTATATATTTTAGATTGCTGTTCCTTCAATTTAGATTAAATGTCAGTTGCGAGAAATTTACGAAAATTATCGTTGTCTATAATTACATCAATAATATCTCTTTGCAAAAGTGCCGTTAATGCATGTATTTATCGATATTTACCGCTTTTGTATGTAATGTCGACGTAAATAACACATAATAATTTTAGCTTGTCGCGTCGATTATAGAATCGACATGGCAACACGCGCGGGACATATTTATTTTCAGGGGATGAAACGAATAAAGTTGCAAACAAATTGATTTAAAAAAAGAATCTCCAATCTACTTCCGACGGAGGAGCAAAAGAGATTCAGAGGTTCTGTAACCCTTTACGAACAGCTCGGCAATCCCATGGCTGTACCAACTCATGATTACTAATCCCGCAATGAATATCTAACACAGTTAATGTAAATCGATGACATGGATTTTCGCTGAATCCGTTGTATTTATTATAATTTATATGGGGATTTTCACGAAGAGACCACGTAGCGTAATTCTAAAATACAGAATGTCAAAATAGAAAAGGCTAGTAGATTAATGGGACGCGAGAGATTTCGGAATATTCATGTTGAGGAAACATTTTTCTCGTATCGGTAGATCTAGTATCGGTAGGCCTGGTATACGGTGACGAATAAAAAGTTGCGAAGAAGAAAATATCGCAATTCGTTTATTTAAAATTACATCGGTGCTAAATCTCTTGCGTCCAATTTCTACCTACCTACTCTTTTCTATATCACGAATGTACGATTTTATATGTCCTCCATCATTGATTCGTCGAAGCACCGGATGCCAATGTTAGTTACAAGTTTGCCGGATAATTTAAGCTCGATAACATGGTGACCGTTGATCCGTTGGAGGAAAAAAGAAACGAACTCTATTAGCCATTGATTCTTCGTTGTCAACGTATCGTCAACGTTGCGTGCCATCTTTTGCAAATATATTCACGTACGCACTGACCAGTGCAATGGTCGCGGTTTAATCGTCATTGCTTGAACGGACACGGATCGATAAAGATCGACGGAGATCATGAGAGTTCACTGTCAGAGATAGCACTTTTTCTTATCTAAACATTCTGGAAAATCAAATGTAAACATTCAATAGTTTTGCTGAAATATATATTTTGTCTGCACACTTACACTTTTATCACATTTTTGCCGTATTATCAAGTTTTAATCATTTTCATATAATATTTTATACATATTTTTTCATTTAAAAGATATATGTAACTCATACTGAAATTATCATTAATCAAGTAGTAAGTATTTATTACAATTGTATTTTCTATTTCTTAATAGCAGATAAAAATATATTACAACTTAGATTGTGTAATTGCGTATATAAATGTATTATCGTCTGAATTATGTAAATGACAAATTATAAACTAATTATACATTTCCGTTTGATACTATGTAGGACATATCAAATAGTATTCAAACTATAAATTAGATATAATTAATTTAGTATCGGCTTTTTATTAATAATAATTCAATTAAAGATTCTTATTTGTCGTAAATCTCAATTTGTAATACTAAAACTAAATAACACAATTTCTATTAAAAAATTATTAAAATTTATTGAAAGATAAAATTGAATCTGACAAATATTTTAACTTAGGCCGATTTAAGATGTCAAAACTTTCTGAAATTTTTTATTGTTAAAAATTTTGTAGATAGCTGTTGATGCTTTAGCATAGAAATAATTTTTCTTATCTATATATGGCGCTGAAATGATTTTTAGTTTCATTTAGCTTTAAGTTAATTTTATTTAGCATAAGGTAACTCCGGTATATACGTACTTAACAAAAATTTAATTTATTAAGTATTATCTACTATGTTTAAGATAAATGAACTATACCATATAATAAAAACTTTGTATTACTACTAAAAAAAATATTGAAAATTCGAAATATTTTTTATTTTTTTTATTAAAAAAGAACTTTTTGAAACCCTTGCATTTTTACTGTATAACTTTTACTGTATATATGGCTACTCATTGGGAAAAAGGGATGGGATGTGCGGCTTATAAATTTACAAATAATGCTTATAAATAAGAAAAAATTACACAATAACTTATAGAATGTGTTTACAAAGTTTCATTAAGAAATAAGAAATGATAAATGTGAAGTGATAAATAATAATTACAATTTTTTACATATATTACAAGTGTTATGACATGAGATCATAACACTTACATATTTCGTGTATATTGTATTTATTACATTTAGTGCATCGAATTGAATCGAATCTGCGCTTTGTATGCTTCGGGCATAATTAAATCTCGCTCGCTAAATGCACTGTGTATCCCAACAGGTGGAATATATGAGCTGAAGAAAAAATATAAGAATTAAGCACTTGTATTTTGCTTCATTCTTTATTATTCCTTTACACTTATGTATCATCAAAATCATTGAGCCTTTTGCAATCTTTATATACAATAATCATTTTATGTGAATTATGATTACGCTATTAATTACATTGACAGATCGATTCAAGTGACAGTAATTTTATTAACATGATAGAAAACTGAGATCATAACACAATATAACATGAAGGTATATAACAGAAGGGTTGCGTGCACATTATCCTCCTATTTTTTTCTGACTTCTGTGGCGTAAATCCTCGCGCGGCATGAATGTCGGAGTTATTCTATTTTAAACGGACTGTTTAATTAAATGCTGACGAGTAATCATCTTGTTTTTATTTTTTATTTACCTCTTTCAATCATTTACTCAATATTCTCTACTTACGTGATAACACAAGTTAGATAATTATTTCTTTTAGAAGCATTCAGATTAAAAGTGAAACTGAAATAATATTTTGCGATTTATATAAAATTATATTTTATGTGTTGTAATATGTGAATTGACTTTTCAAACACCGAATATTATTTTCAATTTTTGTTATTTTCAATTTCTAAATGTATTAAACTATATGATTTATTACAAACATGTAATTAAGAAAACAACTAATTTATTTTTGTAATCGAATTGCTTAGTTGCAAAATAAATATCGTTTATATTATAACGTATAACGTATACACTTAAATAATAAATTATTAATTTATTATATTTCTTCATTAAATTGTTTAAACTTTGTTTTAATTAAATTAAAACTAAATGATATAATGAATAGGATATAATAAATAGGAATTGTGATGACCTATAGAATGATTTTAAAAATAATTCATACGTAAAGTCAAATGAATATCATTTGACTTTACGTATCTAACAAAATACTAGTTTGAACACTCTTTGTCACAATCTCTAACTTTGAGCTTGTTTACTTTTCTACTGTCGTTCACGATAACGCGATTACATTACGATTAAATTACATTATGACCAGAATTATTTTCATGAAAACGTTCATCTAATCTTTCTATCAAAAAGAATCTCATATAATTTATGCCCATATAAGAAAATCGTTTTTTAAAGAAATTATAGAATTTCTGCAGATATTAAGTGATATTCGATATTTAATATTTTTAGTCTTGACTAAAATGAATGACTTACATATATATCGATCCGCGAAAAGTGTAACGAGTAGATATAATTGCCAGAATTCTCTTGAATAGAATCTTTTTGGATCATCTCGTGGGAAAATCTATAAACGTTCATATGTATGTAAAATTTATTATTCCTTCATGTTCACATGTATTTTATGTCAAATGACTTAATATAAAAGTATTCGAATAAAAAAGACACGAATATTAGATTCCGTGATATTGTGCGGAAACTATCGAAAATCATTACTATTTCCGCTATCCGATAAAATATCAACCTAACAATATATAAAATAAGTATGTTGCATACATTCGAAATCTGAAAAAGAAATTTCGTTTATTAGTACATACTTATATAAACTACTGAAAATAATATTCCAAACCATGGTTGAAAAAACTGCTTCTTATTGTTCTCTTAGTGCGTTTTATCTTGTTTTATATTTGTATGATATGTAGAATCGTGTAAATACATTTATAATAATAAGTTTTTTTATGAAGTAAGAAGAATAAAAATAAGAAGTAAAAAGAATAATCTTATATGTTATCGTTTAATAAAAATTTTCGAGCCGTCATACGACGATTAAATATCTTCTTAAAATTCTATATTAAGAGAAAAATTCTTGCTGTTTGTAACTATAATTGCACGTTATCATAATTATGATTATTATTGCCATAATGTTAGTAATAATAATTATATAATAATTATATATATATATATATATTATTTTATATATATGTATATATATATATATATATATATATATTCAGCAGACAAATAA
>NW_012130066.1:3091474-3098836 GCF_000143395.1 Atta cephalotes
TATATATATATATATATATATATATATTATTTATTATATATGTATATATATATATATATATATATATATTCCAGCAGCAAATATATAGGTGGCACCGAAAATGACTATAAATTATAGTAATTGCAATCATTTCTATGGTAATAATTATAATTTATCATTTAGTTATTTTCGATGACATGTATATACAATGCATATATATTTGTATTGAATATAGAATTATAATCGTATAGAATTATATATATAAATATTAATACTAACATTATAAAGTAATAAGTAATAACTATAAATATTACAATAATTAATGTAAAATGTAATTATAATCATAAATACCAGAAACGTCTTTTAATTTAATCTAGGTAAGTACAATCAAAAGCATCATATTCTTAATTATTCGGTACATATGATTTTAAAAGATAAGTGCAAACTAACAATGTATCAGTATCTTGATATCGTGATGAATAATAACATGTAAATACATTTTGTAAGATCATTTAACACGTGTTTTTATGGAGAAACACATTGTATGAAAAAACAATCAAATTATTCACATTTTTTACATTCAAAAAATATTTTTCTCTTAAAAGAAAAAATCAAAAAGATATGTAATTAGAAAGAATTTATTAAATATTTTTTGCTCTTCTTGCAAGAAGACTTTTTAGTCAATTATACTATAATTTATTTAATACAATATCAGAAATCATATTATATGTAAAAAAATTTAAAAAGTTAAATCATATAATTATTTCTAAAAAAATGGAGGTGACCTTCGTACTATATCTCCACAGAAAAAAAAAACAACGTGATCAAAATACGTTTCACTCAAAACAATTCCATTTTTATCTAAATTAAATAAAAAAACATTTTTTCGTATCATTAAAAGCAAGTAAAATATTCAAGGTTTCAAGTGGAGTGAATCACCCTGTGTACCTCTTTTGTTTTGGAAAAAAACTTATGTAAAATGAAGAAAAATAAATGCAAAAGTTATTTTATAAAAAAGAGGGAAATTTTTAAAAAAGAAAAACTTAAAAGTTATAAACTAAAATACAGAAATAAAAATATTATGATGTAAAAATATTTTATTTAGACTGGAATTAATTTAATATTGCGAAGAATATATTAATATTTTAAATAAAAATTTAGAACCTGTAAAAAGAATGTGAATATTTTCTCTTCTAGCAGGATAATATTCTAACATATAAGTCAAAACAACTGATATTTAAATGTAATCAATGTTATAGCTTGAACGGAATAAAAAATCTCGAAAAATAGTAACACCTAAACAAGAAATGTCAGTTAGAATAAATTTCGTCATGTGTTACACATATGTGTAACATATGACAAAACGTAAGTTTCCCTGTTTTTTAAAAGGACATATGAAACTGCCGCAATCTTGAGTTTTGATTGCTTCCTTAGTTTTTCATATACTTAAATGGAGTCCAAATATTGTGAGTGTGTGTGTATGTGTGTGTGATGAATCTTTTTTGTTTAAATTTATGTTCAGAAATAATAGAAGACTATACTTTTTTAAAAATATTTTTATGTATATTTTATGCATATGTACAATAAATTCAAGGCTAATAGAAATCTTTGCCGTGATTCATGCGCTGTATAATAATTCATAAATATAAAAAGTGTTATGTTAAACAATAAAAAAATTATTCATACATCATAAAATAATGATAAAACGTTTATTTCAGCTAAGACTTCTAGCCTTCTTCAGCGTTGTAAAAAACTTTGTGATCGTGATGATAATATTCGAAAACATGACGATCCTCCAACCCCTCTCCCCTCCCTCCATCCCCCCCCACTGTCAAGCGGAAGATAATGATTACTTATTACATTTTATATTCAACAACTATTTCAAAAACAAATGATTAATGAAAAACCAATTATTTAGACAAGTAATTCCACAGAAAAAACTGAAAAAAGAAAAATGTTATGATTCACGATTCCGTTCGACAATATGGGGGAGTTAATGGATTGTCACGTTTTCGAATATTATCACGACCATAGGAAGTTTTTTACAACGCTAAAGAAGGCTAGAAGTTAGCTGAAACGTACGTTTTATCATTATTTGACGATATATGTAATTTTATTGATGATCTAACACTTTTTATATTTATAAATTATTATGTATAATATTTAGCATATGAATCACAATGCAGATTCCTATTAGCATTGAATATATTGTATTTATTAGTTGTAAATATAAGGAATCTAATTGTTATTTTATTGTGATATACTGTATATTTCATATTATTTGATATGTGATCGCGGAAAGGGGCAGCAACGGGAAATAGATTTGCTAGGTCACAACCTTTCTGTGATAAAACATATCCTTTGAGGGATAACGCTAAATTAAATGGGTGCATCTAGATAACGTTCGTTCTGGTCTAATCTTCCATAGACGGTAGGAAAATTTTGATAAGTCTTTTTCTCCGTCAATGCTTAGTGCGAGTAGAGATCTCTTTATCTCTTGCGTCGTGGTGGTAATGGTGGAGCCTCGGGCCCGGGGAGCGGACATATGTACGAGTGGTCCAACATGCATAGGAAAGATTTATAAGCACGGGTGGGGAGCTGCGAGAGCATAAAAGCACGCACGAAGAAAAGCGCAGACGCTTTTTGTATTCGCCCGTGGCCGCCGATCGTGTCATCGCTGATTGTGCGAGAGTAGTGTTAAAGTAGTTTGCGGTTCTCGGGGAGAGAAAGCCATGGGGCTCGCGAGAGCGGCCGTCTTCGCCGGCTGTCTCCTTCTCTTCCTGGCGGTCGACGCCTCAGGCAGTAAGTAAAGCGGAAAAAGTAAAACGGACTTCGTCGTTCATCCCCTTTCTGCAAAGTACTCCAATATTTTATGATTTACTCTCTAAAGAGCTGGACAGCTGTCCTCTCTCTCTTTTTTTCTCTCTTTTCTCTCTCTCTCACACACACACACACACACACACACACACACACACACGCGCGCGCGCGCGCGCATTCGTGTTCTTTCTATTCTTCAATGAAGCTTTCTATTCTTCACAGAAGCATAAAAGTTATAAGACCGAGGAAGTACCGATTCCTTTTCCTAAATAGAAAACTTTCCTCGATTGAAAAATGATAATTATATTGAGAAAAAGAACTAAGTAAATGTATTGAGGATAGATCTCGTGTGTAAGGCAATACATAAATATTCTTATAGATTCTACTGAAAAGAATGCAGAGTTTTTAGTTTTAACTTTGTAACTTTCATACTTCCATCGATATAAAATAGTTAAGGAAGTAGAATAGTTGAACACGTTCAGAACGAGAAAAAAGAAACTTTGTGTACGCAAATTACAAAACAATATATCTATAAGTAATATTCCTTACTTTCCAAGAATAGTTTCCAAGAACTAATTATAAATGTACTCATTAAACATTTAATTTGAATTGTTTATGAATAAAAGGAATTATCATAATATATAATTAATACAATATTTTTGTACAAGCATCATTATTTTAGTGATAAACAATATATGAGATTTTATTTCTTTCGGATTGTTCCTTCGAGCGATTCTATTTTGATATCATAATAATATTGATTTACGATATTCACATCAGTATTATAGTTGTATCTCGTATTGCAGTATAACGTTATGATTAAATTATTGATATTTCTAAGGGCGCTCGTAAAGTTGGCGTCTAGTTGCACTCAAATATAAAGATTTAAAGCACGTTCTCCCTTGTGGATCTTTCAAGAAGACCGGATGACTTCGATAAGTCTTAATTTTTCTATCAAATTAAAGATTAATGTGCGAGTGTTGATAGAAAGGGTCAACGCGCCCGGCGCGGTCAGGTTTGAATATCATAAGGTTACTCGCTATGTCAAGGATAGAGATTATCGTCGCGAATGGATGTCGAAATCCGTGATATTTTCGTGAATTACAGAATCTCGAAAGATTGGTAATTTGTAGAAACTTTATCTGCACCATTATTCCATTGGTAATTAACGCGAAAAAAAACTATAGATAACAATGTTCTTCTTTTTTATGTATTCATTTATTATAATTGTGATTAATGAAAATTTATCTTTGACGTAGCTATCGTGACGTATTTACTTGATATGACATTAGATTCATCTTAATCTTCCTTGTAATAGCGAAGAAAGAACGCTGGTCTTCTGTGCAAAATTCTGTTTCTTTTATCATCTTTAGCGGCGGTAATTCATTCATTGACATGATTTTATTTGCATTATCGACATATAATTTTTCATTTTCTGCTAAATTACATTTTATTCCAGATTTTAATTAATAATCGAAATCGACATCTTCGCGCGCGTGTTTCTTTTATGTTTGTGAATGAAGTATGGAACTTTTTATCGGTGAACGTGTTTAATGCTTTCTTATTAGAAGAAGATTAAAGAAAATTGTTCGATTACAATACCGGAATAAAGGAAAAGAATGATGGAGGTTTCCATTAACAAGAACGTTTTAGAATTGAATTATGTTTCAAGCAAAATGTAATGATCAGTGAAGTAATTTGCGAAAGATAGTTTTAGATATACGGTAAATCAGTTCTTTAATTTTCTGCAAAATTATAGCGAATAAGTAATGATATGAATGAAACACTTTTTAGCGTGCTCTTTTTTAAATAAACGTAACGAAAGTGATATTAATTTACAAATATATTCGTGTATAGAATATGAATAAAAATAAATGTACGATCCACCGGTTAGTTACAGATTATTATTATTCCATCCGGCAGGGAACTGGCGATAAAATATTGCTTATTCTGTAATAGTCGATTTTATATTTTTACTCTCTCAAACTCGATATGAAAAATAATTCCCGTTATACTATTGATAACTTTATCATGTCTTTATATATTTCTTTCTGTAATTAGTGTTGTTCGAGCTAATCTTAAGTAATCGCCTGCATTAGTGCATATTAATATATATATGTATGCACTAACATACTAATATATATGTACATTAAACAGTCACACGAGACACATAACGAGATCATTTATAACCTTTTTTTATGAAATGTCTCGAATACAAGACTTTCCAGAAGTTAGGCATTTACTTTCGAACTTATGTTACCGCGTGTTGAATGTAAAATTATGAGATTCGTAATACATTTTTTAAAATTAATTATAATAAAGAAACGATTCCAATAATTAAAAATCAAATAATACAATAGCGAGCAAGCTAATTACAATTAATATTTATATCAAGAATCTACATATCTCAGTTTAAATTTGCTAAGCTTGATAATGATCTCGTGTTCGAAATGTCTGTTTATAAATTATATTTAATTGTGATTTTTTAATTGCAATTAGCTTCTTATTATATTACTTACATTTTCTTGTTTTCACATGCAAATAAATTATCGGTTAAAATAAAGCCTGTGGAAGACGATGCTTTTTTCTGCTAGATTGCTTTCATTTAAGTAAATTACTAAAATGCATCACAGAACGCAGAATTTTAAAACATACATCGTATGCCGCAGGCTAAGTTCGAAAATGATAGGACTCGATAATCAATATCGCTTACGGCATGAATATACTATCACATTTCTAATGATGGAAGCAATTAAAATTTGCGAAGTTTGCGAAGGAGCGGAACTCGATCGTGACGAAACGCGGAATTATCTTGCACTCTAGAAGTATAAACGAAATAGTGGTTAAAGAGTTTGCGTATGGCGTATCGGTGCTCGGAACGAGGTCCATATCATTGAAACGATTACAGGTCCCCCGTGTTCGACCGGACATTTGGTAAATTGATCTGACGTCCCTACATCCCAGTAAAATAGATCCGATCTGACCGTTGCGACGTAACAAACGTTCTTTCACCGCCGCGCTTTAAAGTACGTAAAGGGAGCATATAAACGATACGGAACATCGTCGGTTCTCTCCGCGACACTCTTATTCCAAGCAAAATGGCATCGAGCGAAATCCGATTGCGATCGTCACTTTCTGCCGGCGTGATGATACGTTTTTCCAATTAACTCGGCTACGCGGTCGCCGTATTTTTTCCGAAACGCTGGAAAATAGAAACAATGCCGCGAGAACTAGATTTTTTTCATATTATTATAAATATTCCTACAACTGCAACATCTCCCCATTATATCGAGTCACTCAACGGCCATTGAAGGCGCATTAAATTCCGTGATAAATGATTACAATGGCGCGCCTGTATGCGAGAAATGGAAACGCGATTGTCGGGTTAAAAATACGAACAGAGAATACGGGTTCATCGAGGAGAAGGATCGACGTTTAAACACGCTATGAAATAATGCAAGAAAGATACAGCGCCCCTGAGTATGAAATATGAAAGTGGATATTCTCTGTCGTTCACCGTAAATTTGCATAATGCATACGTTTAAGTAATATAACGAGAACGAAGCACCTCTAATCATGCAGCGCACATTGGGGAGCAAGCAACGCGAGAAATTATGGTTGCAATTGTTAGATTACGGCAAAATCCCGGCGAGAGTCTCTCTCTAAGCACGCCGGTATGTTTCATGTTGTATCTACTATACATCTGTCGGCGTTGCATTATTCAGACGAAATAACATTTAAAGAGCATAATTAAATTAAATTCAGGAATTGTGTGTTACTGCGTATATTCGTATAATTTCGAGATGGAAAGAAAAGAATTTTTCTGAAAAGAAATTCAAATTATAAAAAAATTTAAATAATATTATTTCTTTAATTTCCAAAATATTTTTTCAACAAATTTAAATAAAAATTTTATTAAAATCTATCTAAATATACAGATAAAATAAGTTTATCTATCTATGTATCTATAGAATAATTTACAAAATGTTTAATCGATTATATCTAAAAATAATCAGCCGTTTCTATAAATATCTTGTTTATCGCTCGGAAAAACTTGATTTCAAATCAAAGGGTAAATAATATAGAAAAGCGGAAGATAAGAAGCAATGAAGAAAAATAAAAGTGCTAATACAATTTCAAAGGATTTTCTTCGTATCGGATTTCTTCTAGATAAACCGTGAAATTCCAATGATAATAATCCAACGATAATAAAAGGGGAATCGCCGCATGAAAATTTCAACGAACTTATAGATTGTCATCAAAATAATGACAATTAGCAAAAGGCGATTGTTCACAGCATCATTGTAGAGAAACAATGTACATCTTCACCGAATAGATTTATCCTTCTTTTAGTCTATTCTCGCGTGCAACTTCCACTTTCCTCCACTTCTTCCTCTTTCTCTTTTCGCACGCGTCGTTCTTTATCCCTTTGTTACACCTTTGTCCCTATTGAAGGAACACTTCCCCTTTCTCTTGTTACACCTCATCTATCTCTTTTTCTCTTCATTTATTCGGTCACTATTATTTTACTCTCTCTCTCTCTCTCTCTCTCTCTCTCTCTCTCTC
>NW_012130066.1:3098856-3118349 GCF_000143395.1 Atta cephalotes
TCTCTCTCTCCTTTTTCTTACGTCATCGTCTAAATAAAGTGTAATCTGAATATTCTTATTTATTGTGTCTCTAATCACATCATTCTTCTAGAAAAAATTAATTAATATATTTTTTCTCATTTATTAAAAGAATTATGCTTTTTCTTAGCAACAGAAAATTCTTATTGTTAGTAGAGTTTCTTTATTAGGGTGACCAGATCTAACTTAAGTAAACTTTTTCATTAACGATAGATTACAGCTAAATATTACTCAATATTTTATTAAGATTAATCGTAGCGAAAAACAAGCATACAACGTTTTCAATGCACTTTATATTGAGTTACATAATTATTTGCTCGACAAAAACTCTAAGTAAAATTAATCCTCGGACATCCAGCTTAAAAAAGAGTACGGGAAAGTGTTTGGGAAAAACCGGACTTCTAGTCCTCTATTCTTCATATGCAATGGTATACATTTCTAGACAAATTGTAAAGATTAGATTTAACTGTTTCCGCTGCGAAATATTTTGATCGCTTCAACTCTAAAACTCTAATTGTCGTACAAGTAAATAAATACAATTACATAACTCGCTTTTTTTTCTACTGTTTGTTCTGCTATTTTTGTAGAGTTGAACATTTTGATCGAATCACACAAATTAATTTTACTCAATTAGAGTTTTTGTCGAGCAAACAATTATGTAACTCAGTATAAAGTGCGCTTGTATGTATGCTTGTTTGTCGCTACGATTAATCTTAATAAGATATTGAGTAATATTTAGCTGTAATCTGTCTGACTCGTAATCTATCGTTAATGAAAAAGTTATATATATATATAAACGATCTTATTTCTAATCTTATTATTGAAAAATTTATTTGTAAGTATATTTTTTCTTAATTTACACAATTTACAATTTATATAGTAGTACATTAGATATACTTCTAAAGAAAATCGAACAACTTCGACTCCGTGTCAATTTTAAGAGAAATGGAACTCAAGAAAAAAGTAGAACTTTAAAATTTTAAAAATAATTGAAGTAACAAATATAACAAATAAGACGAATAATTGCACAAATATATAGAAATAAATATAAATAAAATAAATTAATATATTTCCTTTCTGCAAAAAGGTTATGCATAGAAATAATATTTTAAAATGTTTTTTGATATTTATTTATTTATTCATTAAAAACCGAGGTTTTTATTTATTTATGATATAAATTGCGAAATAGATCTATATATATGATATGTCTAGTAAAATTGATATTAATGTTTTCATGATATTTGTGAACTTTAAACTTCCGTCATAGTTGCTTAATGATATCCGTTATTTCTTCACACATTATTTACTCAATAGTTTGTTTTTTAATTCGAAAATGTAAGTTGATATGGATATTATATCAATTAGTAATAAAACGTACCAATTGGTTCTTAATGGAATACAATCTTTTTTTTATTTAATTATACACATTATCAACATTCTGTAAAAAAATAAATTTTTGCGCGTACTTAGTCAACTTTATTTGTATATCTGTCGTGTCTTGTTTGTGCTTCATGCATAATTTTGCCGTTAATGTTGTTTTCCCGAATGTAAAAACGAGATAAAGATTAGAGATAAAGACCAGTGCGCAACATTAACAATTATCAATATTAGTTATTTATTGATTATTCTTCGTAATATCTAATGCAAAATTAATGTGTTTAATTATGTTACGTTATAATAAAATAAATGTCATCTAAATATTCGAAAATTGTTTCATATTGAATACATACATATTTATATTTAAAGCTGAGCATAATGATAAATGTAATAAATGACTCTTTTATATAACTTAAAATTCATCTAAATTGAAACATTCGTCGAACTAAAAAGAGCATAACGTAAATGTCAAATTACTACAAATACTACCTTGATTGATACGTTACCTTTTATAACTCCCGTTTAAAAAATCATTTCAGTTTAGTTCGAATCAATTTAAATGTTAAAGGGTAAAACTAGTGGCACTCATTAAACTGCAGGTCCGCGGGCACCGCACTCTCTATCGAACAAAAATGAGAGTTCCATGGTCCAGGGTCAAGAAAGTCACGATTAACACGTTATCAACGTTCGACCCTAGCACCGAGTTCATTCGATGCATAAATATATTTTTATCGACGTAATCTGTACGTCAAGCATAATAGATTGTGGCCCGTCTTTTTTTCCGCTTGAGTTCGAATTCCAACAAAAAATTGTTGGAATCTCAAAATTAAAGTAATGTTAGGTTAATATTAAAAAAATGTTATTCTTTTGTTTTTGTATATGTGTTTTATAATTCCTTTTGTTATATTTTTCTGCAAACACATTTCTGATTAATGTAAAAAAAGAAAGAAATAATTAACGTTTCCCATTCCTTCTATCATACAGGTCGTGTCATTTTAAAATAAAATTAATATAAATGATATTTATATTAATACTTTGTTAGATAATTATACTTTTAAAATTGTTACTAAAAATTGACACATAATTTTCTTTTTATTATAGATAAGTGTACAGTCGGCTGCCATGGAAGTAAGTATATTATTAAAAGTTATGAAAAAAATCTGTCATAATTATTTTTAAAAAATCTCATTGAATAAATTTGATTTTTCTTCAGTGCATGGAGGTAAAGGCTATCAAGAAGGACACACATACATATACGATTTAGAAGGAACGTCTGTAACATCGGTCCCCGATGCTCAAGGTGACGCTACTTTGAAGTTGAAAGGTACTGTTGAATTGTCAGTGAAACCTGATTGCATTCGACAGATCCGATTGAAGGGCGTACAAATTAATGGAGCCGTAAGTATTTTTTTATTTGTCCTTACGTCACGTATTCTTAAAATATCTATGCTTTACAGAAATCTAATATTGACCAATTTATTATTAAAAGAGAATAATTAATTACTTACAGTATTAAAAGCATTGAACAACACATTTTTAATACTTAAAATATGTAATTAATTTTACAGTCTTTTAGTATTAAATTAGCCAGTTAAGTTTCTTTAAGAATAAACATTGCAAAAAATAAATATACAAGGAAAGAATTACAATAGAAATTAAAATAATGTAGAAATATATGAGATCCGAAGATGTGATTTCGACTTTTTTTAGAAATATGAAAGAAAACTTTTAATTCCGCTTAATAACCTCCCTTAAATAATAAAAATTTTTAATTGATTGCTCTCAATGAAAATTAATCTATGATAGTTTATATGATTCGTATTCAATTATATAAAATTTACTATTATCTATAAACATTAAATTATTATACTCTAGTTTCATGATATAAAATTTCACATTCTTATTTTTTTCATATAAATCACGAACATAAAGATAAAGATAAAGTTTGTTTTACATATTGCGATACAATGAAAGGAGTGTAAGCGTGTAAAAATATATGTATGTTACTTTATAGCCAATATCGCTGCCAGATGTTGAAAAACATGCGTTACAATTCAACTATCACGACGGCCATATCGATACAGAAGTTTGTACCGAAGTCGGTGACTCACAAGCGTCTCTCAACATCAAGAGAGCGGTCACTTCCTTATTCCAATCAGCTATCATTCAAGAATCTGGCTCTACAACTCATCATGAGGTATATCTTGAGATTTATTCATGAAACTCTAGTATAGAATTATGCCAATGTAACAAAATTATTTGCTATATTTAGATCGACGTGCTCGGCGGCTGTCCGACTGATTTCTCTTTCCACAAAGACGGTGACTCATTGGTCATTCATAAGGAGAGGGATCTGCTTCGTTGTTCTCATCGTGAGAGTATTAGGATTGGTCCTGTGTCTGCAATCTACGAATCTCAGAAATCTGACACTCAATCAACTCCATTGTTGTCATCACATCAAAAGATTGAGCAACGTTTCAAGCGAGGTATCCTGAACAAAGCGACCTCGGTCGAAACATACAAGTTGAAACCCTGGAGCAACGGAGACATTGGCGCTAAGACGATCGTACAAACCACTCTGACACTTAAAGGTGAGAAGGGTGATAGCCCGAACGCCCCAGTTTCCGAGCCGAAATCCCTGATCTTCGAAGCACCACATCCTGTCGTCAAATCGTCAGCCGACAACATCGCCGCGGCCTTGAAGGCAGCAAGCGCCGAAGAGCACGACAGCGTAAAGCATGATGCGGCGGAAAAATTTGCACAGTTCGTCAAAGTTCTTCGCCTTAGCAGCAAGAACGATATTTTCGCGATTTATCAGAAAGTGAAAAACGGTAACGGTTTCGATAAGATCCTGGACAAGAAAATCTTTCTGGACGGTCTCTTTCGTACTGGAAGCGGCGAAGCCGCAGAAGTGGTCGTAGACTTATTAAAGAGTCATGAACTTACTGGCGTCCAAACTCTCATGTTCTACGCGAGTCTCGCTCTTGTCGATCATGTGAACCTACCGTCAGTAACTGCCATTACTTCTCTTCTTGATCAGCCAAACTTACCGCGTCTTGGTTATCTTGGAATCGGTCAGGTAATCGGTAGACACTGCCAGGAGCATAATTGTGAGAACGTAGCTGAAGTCAAGCAAGCCATTCACAAGATTCGTGAGAAAGTCGGCAATGGCAAAGCAAAGACCAGAGAACAGGAAAATCTTATAGTTTCGGCTTTAAAGGCGCTGGGTAATACTCAATATCTCGATGATGGTACTCTACAGAAATTGGCTAGCATTGCTGAAGACAAGAACGTCCGTAATCGAGTCAGAGTTACCGCGATTGAAAGTTTGCCTACTCGCTGCTCCATGAAATGGAAAAATATTCTTCTGAAGGTCTTGGCTGATCATGAGGAGGACAGTGAGATCAGAATTAAATCTTATCTATCTTTGGTCGCCTGCCCCTGTCAGCACGTCGTTAGCGGACTCAAGGAGACTTTAGATAAGGAAACTGTCAATCAGGTTGGATCGTTTATCCAAAGTCATTTGCGTAATCTACGAGCATCTGCTGATCCGACTAAAGCCGAGGCGAAGAGACATCTGAGTCAGATCAAACCGCGAACCAAATTTCCAGAGGACTTCCGCAAATTTTCCTTCAACACTGAAATGTCATATAATTTAGGTGGTATTGGAGACACAGTGCAGAGCGATGTTATCTTCAGCCAGAATAGCTTCGTGCCACGCTCTATCAATATAAACTTGACCACTGAGATATTCGCAAAATCCATTAACTATTTTGAGCTCAATACGCGTGTCGAGAATCTTGATAGATTGATCGAACATTACTTTGGACCCAAGGGCCGTTTGACGGACAATGAAGTAGACGAATTAGTGGACAAAGGAGTAGATAATGTAGAGAGCATCGTTAAATACATCAAAGAAAAAGTCAGCAAATTACGTGGCAAGCGTGAAGTTAAACAAGGAGAACTTGACAAATTCGCAAAGGATGTGAAATTAAGGAATAATGAAATAGATGAACAGTTTGACTTCGACCTATCCGTTAAGTTGTTCGGTGTCGAACTAGCCTATCTAACTTACGACGGTAATCCCGCGCAATTAACGCCAGAATACATCATCGACAAGATATTCGACAACTTTGAAAATGGAATCAACAAGATAAAGAAATTTGATCACAATCTGCAGAGTCACATGCAGTTCTTCGATTTAGAGGTTATCTATCCGACAAATCTAGGTACAGCTCTCTCTCTCGACATGATCGGTACCAGTGTGGTTCATATAAAAACACACGGCAAGATAGATATTCCGGCTATCATAAAGAACCCGGATAACGCTGAGATACACTTTGGCTTAGCGCCCAGTGCCTCCATTCGTGTTTCTGCTAACATGGTCGTTAAAGGATTCGATGTAGAATCGGGTATGAAATTCGTCAGTACATTGCATACTGACACGGCGATCGATTTGACGGTGAAATTATTGAATGGCAAAGGTATCGATATAATGGTTGGCACACCGAAGAAAAAAGAGGAAATAATTAGTGTTAATAGCGAAGTCTTGCTGAGTTCTGGGAATACTTACAAAGCTGCAAAATTCGGTAAGGGTAAATTATATAAAGATTGCTTCGAACAGTTGTCCAATATTCTGGGTATAACAGTTTGCGGCCACATAGAATTCCCTTACGATGGTATCGAGTCGACGCAAAAAAGAGCACTCTTCCCTCTGAATGGTCCTTCAAAATTCAGCATTACTACTGAGAACATCGACCTATCCAGTGTTCACCTCAAAATCTATCATGACAAATCACTCAAGTCTAGATCATTTGAGATTCTGCTAGAAACGCCAAACAGTAAAACAAACAGACGTGTGTCTTTAACTGGTGAAGCTGCTCTCGAGCCCAATAAACACGCTAAACTATCTTTCGATTCTCCCTTCAAGAAAGCCTCTGTTGAAGCAGTAATAAAAGAAGAACCTCAAGAGCGTTCACTCACAGTTACCGTGCACAATGATAATCAGGAGTATTACGGCCGCGTCGGTCTCTTAGCCAATGGTGCAAAATACAAGCCCATCTTGGAGTATAAAATACCAGAACATATCGAGAAGTTAGCGAATACCAAGTCCGGGCTGAAATCATCTCGCGGCGGTCAGCAATATGAGGTGCAAGGTACTGTAGAAATGATCGATCAGGATGGCGGTAAAAAATACATATTCGACAATGTAGCCCTCGTTGCGGGTGGTCAGAAGTTTGTCGGTCTCGACGGTTACGTTCAATCTGCAGAAAACACCGCCGGTTTAGACATGAAAGTGAGTTACGGCGAAGAATCCGTCGCTCTCAAATTGCAAGGGAAGAAAAAAGAAAATCGTTACTATTCGATCAGCGCTTCGGCATTGCCATCGAAAGATCCCAATATTGGATTTAACATCCAGTCCGAACTTGAAAAGGATGTGTACGAGTACAAATACAACCTGATCTTCATTCACGGTCCAGATCAGAACTCCAAAACAAATCGTTTCAGTCTCGAACATCATGCTATCGCCAAACCAAATAAAGACGGGCAAAACTTCGTCGTGGGTAGCTCTACCAAGATCTCGTATCCAGCTGCGAAGTTAAAGTTGGAGCTCGCAGGCAAGGCTAAACCTAATTCTCTCGAGGGTGAGATTCAAATTGGTTATGAAAAATTCAAGTTTGGCTCAAAGCTGTGCGCGGAACAAAATAAAGTCAAAGCAGGCGACTATGAGATCGAATTCGAAGGCGAGCTCTTACAGAACAGTATCAAATTAGAGTCCAAGCGCACGATTGTTGATGCACATAAGAGCAAATACAAGAACAAGCTCGAGCTTATACCGGGAGGTAAATATGAGGCCGATGCATTGGTTACATACAATCACGATAAGAATAACAAAAACTTAAACTTTGAGCTGGATAGCGACTTGAAGCTGGACGACAAAAAAGTTAAAGTTTTTGGCAGTTTGAATGTCGAGCGTCCCAATATTCAGTCGCAAGCGTATGTCACTGTCAGTGACGTCAAATACGTCGATTTCCTACTAAAGTTGCAGCAAGGCGCGAATCCTCAAGGCAATTTGATCTTGAACGTGAAGAGTTACCTGAACGTCGCGGGACAGATATCGATGCAGAACGGCAAAGGTAATGCGCAGCTCAACATTGATTTGCCAAAGATCAATCGGAAGATCAAGGGAACCGGCGACTTGACAGTGAGCGGCACGCAACACAATGGCAACTTTGAGCTTCTACTTGATGCGGAGAAGGATCCGAAAAAACGTATCAAACTATCCACCGCAAATGACATAAAGAAAAATGCTATAGATACAAAGAACGTGATCGAGATAATAAACCATAAGTTTGAACTGAACGGCAAGGGTAAGTTAGATGGCACCATACACGAGGGCGAGCTGACCGTCGGAACAGACGTTACATTACCGAGCGGTCGTTACTTAGTTGCTAATTTCAAACGTACATCTAAGAAGAATGAAAACCAAAAATATACCATACACATGAATGGTCAGTTAGAAGACCATGAATCTAAAGGCGGAAAATCGCGAAAACTCACATATGTTGATGACGTTACCGACTTTGATGAGAAAACGTACACATTCTTAAAGAACATACAATTGAAGGCTGTCGATTTGAATGGTGACAATGGGCAATTAGATTTAGGCCTAAAAAAACTTGTCGATACCAATGGCCACAAGAAAATCGAGGGGATCAACTTAAATCTGTCAGGATCGCGTATGTCACGACCGTTCAATCTGCAATACGAATCTACCGAGGACGATAATAGCAAACTGTCCTACAAAGGGTCTTCTTCCTGTGGCAAAGACTTCCAACTGAAGGTAAGCGCAATAACTTTTTTGATATCTCTCCTGTCATGGACATAGGCGTAGCAAGCATCTATAAAACTAGATGTGTAAATTTGCATTATTGTTCGCAGAGTTCCGGAAACTACATTCCCGGCAATGACATTGACAAGCCCTGCACGATCAAAGGTAACGTGGAATTGATATTGCCGTCAGAAAAATTACGTAACATCAAGTTCGACTACTCGCACGATCTACTGGTCCAATCTGAACCGACCGGTATCGTTAGTCTGAAAGAATCGACGACGCTCACTTATAATGACGATAAATCTATCAAGCTCGATGGAGCTTTCAAGAGCTCTGGAATCTATGACTACGAACATTCTTATGAGAGCGACTTGCAATTCGATCTGACTATTCTCAAGATACCGCCTATTTCTCTCAAGGATCATTTTAAGTACGAACCTAATGATAACAAGGCAACTCTTACCACCAACACAATCGTCAAGTATGATCAGAAGGAGATAACTTTCGCGCTCAATCCCGTCATATACAATCGAGATTTAACGCACATCGATGTAAAGGCCAAGGCCACCACCCCATACGAGAAGCTGCATAGTATCGACCTTGAACTCAAGCACGAGGTACCGTTTTTACAATACTTTTAATTATTCTTCATATGTAACAACTTTTTACTTAAGATTTAAACTAAGATCCTTCCCGTCACTGATTACGATTCGCTAACTGAATTATGTGCAAATCTCTCGGGATTATTCCGGTCAGATATTGCTCCCTTGTGCTTCTCCACATTGCGTCATTTATAATAGTTTACCGCTGGCAACGTAAGCAGCGTGGTGTTTAAAGCAAAATAAAATTTACGGCACTCGCTAAGATTGCCGCAGGATGACACTAACTATCTATCATTCGTATTTAATTTTTTTTCTTTGAAGAGAGAAAAGGATGGACAACTAAGAAAAACTGATGCAGCCTTGACTTTGGACAACACAAAATACACGCTTAAGAGCGAAATTCAAAGCGGCAACATCTCTCCGATGATACACATAATTAGCACTTCTCCGGCGGGAAAAACAGAATTACTCTCGAAATTCAATAAAATTGGTGAACATGAATATACAGGTAATTTTCATTGAATTCAAGCAAAACAATATTAAATTATCTGTTTTTTACTTTTTCTACTGCAAAATATAATATATATTTATTGTTACATTTTTATTTAGACAAGTAACATTGTTCGCCTTACATTCTTCTAAATGTTACACGAGCTAAATAAATTTGTTTTCAGGCGAATGGAAAGTCGAGACGCCGAAAGGCTTTGCCATTGCCGACGCGCACGTCAATCTGAATGGCATCGACAATTTCATGATTAACATTAATTTGGACAGCGACAAGCTCAAGCATCGTAAGATTCACGCCGAAATCGCTAACAAACCTACCGCCAAGACCGGCAGGCGAATAATCATCACTGTCACTAGCGACGGCAAAAATATTGTAACCGGAAGGTACGCTGCATTTCATATACAGAAATGTGCCGAACTCATGCAACAATTCGAAACAATGATCCTATGTCGTATTTTAAAGCTAGTAATGGAATTAATCTGGATGAGAAAATAATTTATACGCGGAAAGAATGATTTTGTTGAAATATCTAAAAAGAATATTGTCATCAAAATAATTATATAAGAAACTCAGCAATGCTGTAAAAAATTTTTATATTCCAGTAATCAACTTGAATGTCCTCCAATTATTTTAATAATCTAATAAAATTATTTCTAGATCTGTATTTTCTTAAAATTTTATGGACGCAAAATCGTTTTTTCTATGTACGAGCGCGTGAAGATGAGATTGCATTTGAAACACAGGAAATCTATAATTCGCTTTCTTAAACAATCCTGACTCCTATTTAGCGATCCTGTCGCTTCTGCTAAGGTCGATATTCTTGCTAATTTTAAACGATGTTTTCTGAAAGCGATATGGATATCTCTTGCGCGTAAGATCGATCGCTTACGTGGTGACAAAACAAAGAATAGAAGATGTCTGCAAGTAATTAACGAAAGGCCGCGAGGTCGTTTTTAAAGGAGATCAGAGATACAACAGAAATCGTATCTCCGTTCACCCCGCTATGTAATTTCATCGATTCACTCGCTAAAATTAATTCAAGTGGTTTCCGAGAATACATTCCAACTGCCGCAGTCCTTTTTATTCGTGTCTCATCGAAATCATTTCGATCGAACCGTAAAACGTAAAAAGGGGTTAAGCGGTTAGGTTTAGCCGAAAATGTAGAATATCGATCGCGTGGCGTTATAAAAAGTATTACAAACATTTATTTTCATCATCTAATAAAAATATCTGTATATTATTCGAATAAAAGAATGATAAAAACGGGAATATTAATTTTGACGCCGGATATTTAGTCGTTAGAACATTTAGAAATACCTGTAGCTGTTTATTCTTTCTCTAAACACAATTTTACAAAGAAAATTGAGGAGAAATTGAAATTTAGAATGAAACAACGTAAGGGATAATATAATGCGTGAAAAAGAAGAAAATGAATGTATTTAAAATACGTGATTTATTCGCAGCACAAACTACAAGAAACGCGACGAGGCCGGTAAAATCACCATCGAAGGAAACGGCAATCTTAAGATAGGCGAGGACACGAAGAGCTCCTCCTTCAAGTATACTCGCCAGCAATTGACTCGCGAGAAGGATGGCGAATCCGGCATGGTAATCGTCCTGAACGCTAAGTTCGATCCGGTAGCTATCGTGGGCGAGCTGAAGCTCTCGAACAAGGAGGTCCTCGTTTTCAACAGCTACTGCGAGTTGAGCAAGGATTGCGCTCATTTCAAGCTTCAATCGAGCTACGACGCCGACAGTAAGTCACAAATTTCGTGTTAAGTTATTTTTCTTGAAAAAAAGATTGCAATCATCGTAAGAGAGGCAGTTTACGTATATATATATATGTATATATATATATATATATATATATATATATATGATCTTTTAAACGATGTTTATCAAATAAGATTGGATTTAGGTTGTATATAATCGAATATTTAAATTTTAATATTATATCGAATATTTAATTTATTTTTACATTTGTTTTCACATTCTGCAATATCTCTCCTTTTTCTCAAGTATTCTTTTCCGTTATTTATTTTCTCATTAACTGAAATTGAAAAACAGAAAGCTATTGAAAATCAGAAAGCTATTGAAAATTTATAGTCCATGAAATAAAACAACAATGTGTTGCTATTATAATAATGCTATTATAATAATACTATTATAATAATACTATTACAATAACGTTATTATAAGCGTATGTAATATATTAATAATTTACTATTAGCGTGCTCCCGTTTAATCTCGATGAAACGAAAATTACAGCATGAGTTCAACAATATACTGTAATAAAAAAGCCTTTCATAAATAAAGAACGGTAGATATTTCCACAGGTGCTCCTGTGGAAATACGTTACCTCGATGATAGGCTACCTCGCTTTGCGTGCTGGGCCGGCCCTTTATTAAGACATGCTTCGTCGCAACGGGCTTGAATTCGTAAAAATACAAAAAAAAATACACGGGGATCGTATATGATAATAATAAATCCTCGCAAGCCACACAAAAGATACCGAATTGTATCGTTCCCTCGTGATGTCTCTCAGGAAATCATCTTTATCATGGCTTTCATTTATACATGCAGATCCACCTCCTTTTGAATAATTAGAGAAACTTTCGATCCGACAGTGGACCATCCACCGACAACGCATGGAAGCATCTTATCGTCCTCGTCATCGTCTATCGCATGCATATTACGCAGGAGTGCGCAACACGTCGCAATCCCTATGTATACATACGCACACGTATGTACGATAGAATTTCGCAGAAGAGGATACATGTTGTGTATTACTACCCCTTATTCGCAGGGCCTAAAGCGGATCTCGGTCGATAGACGTTCTATTCTCGCGTGATCTGCGCCTAATTCGTGCCTCGCCTTAGTTATTAATAGAGCTCTGGAATTGCATCTCTATGCGCGACGACGACGTTGCGGTTAGTGGTGGTGGTGGTAGTGGTGGTGGTGGTGAAAGTGGTGATGGAGAACGATTGCAAGCGACAGCGACGTGCCGCCGCATTAACTCGAGTGCACAATTCATGCTTTTTTTTTACTTTCTTTCCTTTCTCTCTTTTTTTCTGTCCTTCTCCCTTTCTTCCTTGATGAGATCGTGTCGCAAAGATCGCGATGCGAGAAGACAGGCGTGACTATTGCGGATGGTGGCGGGTGGTAGCGGAGTTATACATGGAGCAATACATAAGGAAAAAAAAAAGAAGTTGCTCGACGATGCGGAATGACGTCACGCCGCAAGGGCGTGTGCTCCGCTGACGTACACGCGTCTTAATCCTTTCTAGTACTGCGATGACGTGTAGCGCGATAAAGTTTACTTCGTTTTATTTTTTTTTTCCCACCCTTACCTCTCCCTCCCTCGGGATCAATTTGATGGCTGTGGCCTATCGGGCCTCGAGAGTTTACGGAAATAAAATTTCCACGATTAACATCGACCGAGGCTACCTGCATGTAAATGAGGCAACAAAACGAGTTTCTAATGAGAAATTAATACATTATGATCCTTTTACAATACAGTCCGATTATACTTTATAAAAAATATATGTTCAAATATATGTTTGTTTATAATTTTATCACAATTGTTGCTTTTTATCTCTGATTGTGAAATATCATGCGTTTACTCATTGGATTTTTCAATTTGTCTAATAATTTTAATTATTCTTCTCCAATCTTATTTGATAATAATTTTATAATTTGATATTTATTAAAAATTCTTATTAGTGTTAATTGTTGCAGCTTGATAAATGTCAAGAAAGTCAAATCGAAAATTAAAAACAAAGTTACTGAAATATCACACGTTCAATCATTGGATTCTTAATTAACTTGTCTAATGGTTTCGATTATTCAATTTTATTTGATAATAATTTTTTAATTTAGTATTTAATAAAAATTCTTATTAGTGTTAATTACAGCTTGGTAAATAAAAAAAAAATAAAATTAAAGAAATGGATCAATGTATATTAAAAGTATTGTATGAGATATCATCTCAGAATGAGAGATTATTAAAGACATTCTTATCCATTACTTTTTAGTGTCGACCTTTCGCAGAACAATTCTCATAATTTATATTTTCGTTCATTTCACAGATAAGAATAATGTGGATCATGAATTAACAGTGGAAGTAGATCTGAAGAAATTCAACGTGCCGGTTGAATTTGGATTAAAAACGAACACCGTAGTTAAAGATTCCAAACTTGATCACTCTGCAAACTTGTACTTACACTCTTCGAAGGACAACTCCCAGTATTCCTACAAAGTCTACGTTCATTCTAAAGAAAGCGGTAAAAAAATTCTACTTTTCTATTAATAATCTTTATTATAATAATTAATATAATAAATATCACAATTGCGCGCATGTTTTAGCTTCAAAATTAATCGTTAAGATAAAAATTAAAACTCGCCTGTTATTCTTTTTCATAGCTGTCATTCTGACTTTACCCAGTCGCGAGTTGGCTGTCATTGGCACATTTGACTTGCCGAAGACGAAACAAACCGGAGCATTTAAAGTCGATGTTTCCGTTTACTTGGACAGAAAGAACAAGCCTTCCGACAAAACTGGTCTAACCGCCAACGGCGATATTAATATCGAGAAGAATAGTGGATCTATCAGCGGAGAGGTCAAATTCATATATCCATCTCAGCCAAAGGTACGTCAGCGGATATATTTCCACAAAGAGATTTTTTTAATCTATACATAGAAATTACATTGAATGACGTCCGAGATTTTTAAATCTGTATGTAGAAATTACATTGAATGACATTCGATGTTAAACAAAAAATGAACTAAAAAAGCATTTCCAATTTGCTTCCAATTTCTACGCAAATAAGGTCAAAGCTTTCATATAATATAAAACTAGCGAGAAAGAGAGAGGGAGAGAATGCACCTCGACAAAGCTTTTATTGTCGATTTTCTTGCAATCTAGCGTTGAGTTTCATCGAGCTACTTGGCTATAAAAAAGGCAATATATAATGCAATATATAATGCATTCTCTGTGGATTTATGCCCGATTTATGTTCAGCTTGTTTTTTATTTTATCACATACTCATTATTTCGAGTCAGTCAATTGCCAGTTAGTTTGATATTTGATTTTTAAATCACTTCGAATGCGAATTTCTCTCAATCAGGATATGGCAGTGAAAGGTAAACTTCATTACGGCGGCGACCATCTGCTAGACGCAAACGTAGATATCGATGTCTTCGCCAAGAAAACGCAGAAAATCAACGTGGTGGCGAAATTAAACCGACAGAATCTTGACAAGGGTCACAACATCACCAGCGTAATTGAAGTGAACAGCCGTGGGCAACAACTCAAAGTTGACTTGAAATCACATTTGGCGATCTCGGATTCTCAATTCGGTTTCGGCAGCATGTTATCATACACGGATGTACATCAGAAACCAAAGAGTCTAGGTGTTCTGTTCTCTGCGAATTATAACGAAGCGCATCTGCTTGTAACCTCACCTAATAAGGAACTCCTTAAATTTGACACAAAATTGCAATTTAAAAAAAATCTGCAGAAGTTTGACTCGGAAATCGTGATTGTGGGCAATAAACCTATTATAGTTAATTTCGAAGCGCATGATTTCAACAGTTTCACATATTCGGAATACCAGCAAGGTAAAGTTTATTTTAAATTATGTATTTTATCCTTGAGAAAAAGAGAATATATATTTATATATTTTTTGCTTTAATGACGTATTGTTATATTAAATCCAGATATCGCTGTGAAATTGTTATTATATATATTTGCTTTTAATCATATATAATTATAAAAATGTATATATAATTATAAACTATGATCATATTTTATATCATAAATCTATATGAATTGATCTTTCGATGTTTTCAGACAATCCCAACACGAAGCTTATCATCGAAGGACGTGTTGTGCTTGGACAACTGGCCGAGATTCATGCTGACGCTTTCAAAGCTGGAGAGAAGAAGAATTTGTTCCGTGGTTTGATCCACCTTGATGAAGAAAAGTTCCTGAAACCTGACTTCGGCTACAACAAGGACAATGTTATCCACGTGCTCGTGAGTACATTTTAACAACAATTGTGTGTCACATCATGCGATGTGATGACTGTAGTATCGCTTCACTGATTATATTAATAATATAATTTAGGAACATTATCGAAGCCACAGCATCGGGCTATTGAAACAATTCAAGGATGTCTCCAACGATATAGGCAACGAAGCAGAAAGAGAATTGAAAGATCTCGTGGAACATTTGAAGAAAGCTCAACCAAACTTCAAGTCACTTTCGGATTATTACGAGACTGAATTAAACAAGCTGAAGAACGAACTCCAAGCTGATCAGACCATCAAAGACATACAGGCTACCTTGTAAGAACTCAATAATCTTTAATAATTATCGTTAATTATATACTTTATAATCCTTTTCAATTTTACATCACATTCAGCATTCATGCAATTTTCTACTTTGTGAAAGATAGTAATAAACATTTATAATATTTAATATTTATAATATTTCTGCATATATAATTACTACATATTTATTATAATATATATAATAATAATAACACATATATAAATATATCCTTTTAAGTTGAAATTTAAATCATTCGTAGGTCTCGTTAAATTATCGCGTACATACTTATCGATCGTATTCTTTCAGCAATAAATACTTCGGAACTATTATCCAGGCTATAAGGGATAGCTTGAAACAAATAACCATACGATTAAACGAACTTGAAAAAGAGTACGCTGAAATAATATCCAAATTCGAAGAAGCATGGAATACAGTTTATCCTCAACTAAAAGAATCCTATAACAAGATAGCTAATGCATACATCAATTTCATCGATAGCGTCGTCAATGTTTCTATGGCTTATCTCAAGACGTTACTCACTGTGATTAATGAACATCAGAAAGAACTGAAAGAATTAGCAATCGTGGCTTCGGAGATCGCTCAAGACATTGCTAAGATCATATTTAAGATCTTCGCGAAATTTAAGAAAGACATCGAGGAATTTTTCGTTTTGTTGAAGAATCAAATGAAAGCGTTACCAATCTTCGATATCGTAAAACAGCAATATCAAGATATCCTAAACCTTAAAATTCCGGAAACCGTATTAGCCTCCATTCATGAATTCAGCGAGGTCATAAAGTCCATGCTACCGACCGAGGAACTTCGACAGCTCTTCAGCGCTACTTATGAATACATCATGAAGCACGTCAAACACGAGAAAGTAAGTTTCCTTACCCGTCTTACGTCACATTTTGCCATTTCAAGTAGTACCCTTCAAACGATCGGAAGTACCCTTCAAATGGTCCGAAATTACTAAAATAGTAAAGTTCCTGAAATAATAAAATGCAATCGTCTTGCGTAGGTCGATAATTCCAGTGAGATCAAGAAGATCTATAATCATATGTTCGATGCCATTGCATCTCTCATCAAACTTCTGGAATCCAATGGTAGCTTAAAGAGCTTCATAGATAACTTTTTTGAGGCTAATTTTCCCGCGGAGTTTGAAATGTTATCGAAATTGCCAGTGATCACATCATTCAAAGTGTCTCTCGTCAATCTGATACGCAATAACGAATTACCATCTCTCATGGATCTGTACTACACCTACAGGTTCGTCTTTTCCACACACACACACACACACACACACACACACACACGCGCGCGTGCGCGCGCACACACACACATGTATATATATATTATTTCTTTTCTAACTTTCTAATTTCGTTTTATTACACGTTTTATATTTTTCTGTTTATTTTTATCAAAATTGAAGATAAATGTTACAGTTTTCGTTAGAGAAATATAATATTAATCAATGTAATCAGTAATAATGTTAATCAGTGATTAACTAACGTTAATCATTTTTTGTATTTTAAACAGGCCAACTCTGATTTCTGACATCGTACCTCCCTTCAGCAAAATCGGCATCGTCATTGATGGAGGACATATTTTCACTTTCGATGGCAATCATCTCAGTATGCCTGGTGATTGCACTTACATCTTGGCCCAGGATATGCAGGATGGCAATTTCTCTGTCGTCGCCAATTTTAACAAAGGAAATCTGGTTAGTGTGACCGTAACAGAGCCTAAAGAGAGCATCACACTGAAGAACAATGGCAACGTAAGTTTATTTCTCTTATCTCTTAACCAATTTCCTATAGCGCTGGTAAGTTAGGTTGGTGCTGTATGTGACATGAATTGAGAACGGGGCAAATAGTTTGGAGAGAAGGAAACGAGAAAGAGAGAAAGGATGTGTGGGAAGGTGAAACCACTAGATCGCTCTCATATGGTATTCCGTGTACGAGTCTTATAATGCAATCCCGTATTGAACTGTAACTTTGTAAGTTTACTAGGGAGTTCCAAACTTTGCTGACAAGTCAAACTCTATTATCCTCGCGTCGCTTCTCTTATAGACGTACTGAGCGAGGAAGGAATAAAAATCGCTGTTGTTCATCTTTCGTCCAAACTCTGTTACTACGAGCGTGAAATCGCACTGACTTCGCGTCCATTTTCCGCAATTTTCTGCTCATTTTTACGTTTTATTTTTCTTTTTAAGAAACTCTTTTTTTAATGTTTTCGTTCAATATTTTCACACACAATTGTATTCGCGCATTTTTCTTTTTTTCAGATCCTGGTGAATAACAAACCGGCCGATTTCCCAGCCAATACGAAGAATCTGCACGCGTTCCTGGTCTCGATTCCGAACATCAAATCCGACTACGGTGTACACGTTGTATGCAGTCCTAAACACTCTGCAATGCTTTGCGTAGTTCACGTGTCCGGCTTTTATCACGGAAAATTACGCGGTCTTCTCGGTGATGGCAACAACGAGCATTACGACGACTATACATTGCCATCCGGAAAGGTGAGTGTAACTTGTTTTATTGTTAAATAAATAGCTCCTCGTGCAGAAATATCAGAGGCAAAAGCTCAGTTATAACATTGCACAATAATTCTTAAAAGGATTTCATTAACGAAGATTTCATAAATTATTTTTTAATTATGATGGATTAAAAAAGCGACTTCTTTGCATACAGCAGAATAATATAAGTATAAAAAATATTCTCTCCTTCTTTAATTAATTCTATTATGAGAAAAGTCGGAACTGATAGCTTAAGTACGCTAGAAGCAAAATGAAAAATGTACACACGTTATAAATATTTAATATGATCTGCTTCCTGTTCTCGGAAGCTCGTCTCTCATTTTCTCGGCGTCGCGCTTCTATTCATAAGACCTTGTGGTAATATCGCTAGACTATAAATCATGTTCTTTATATACTTTTGCTTTTATTCCAAAGTTTTCGCTTCGATCAATAGACAAATATCTATCGTGATACGGCATAATTCTTTTCCGAAGGGATCACAAATTCCCAAGGAGATCAGCATTCTTTCGTTGCGAGATAGATATCCTAAGTAGTTTGTGTGCGAAACTGGAACCAACGTTTCTATATCTGTACTCTTAAATGAAAAGATAAAGTATGTCATATTTCAGTATGCAAAATTTCATCTGTCTGCAAGAATAAAATTAAATGTTCTATTTTCGAAAATAAAAATAAATACGACGAGTGTTTTGCAACGAAAGGATCTTACGTCGTAATACGGTAGAGATTTGCAGTGCTTGCAGTGATCTCTAAAAGCGCCTTTTTCGCAATTGAAACAGATTACTGAGAGCGAGACTGAATTTGCTAACGGATACAAACTGAAGCCCGATTGCCCGGCTGTGAACGCGATCGATCACAAGACGAAGCAACGTAATCCAGTCTGTACCGACTACTTCTCCGGCCAGAAGTCTACTTTGAAGTAAGTGCATTCGCCATTTAAAAAAATACGATTAAATTGTCAGATTGCATAGAGAAAATATGATGCCGTAAATTTAGCTGTACGGAATGAAAAGTTCAAATGAGCACTGCTTCAGTTTGCAACTACCCAGTTCAAATATTTGAAATTTGATAAATAACAATTTATGAAAAGACGATAAGATTAAATGTATTTATCGCATTAGAAAATAAGATAATTCTTGTGTGTGTGTGTGTGTGTGTGTGTGTGTGTGTGTGTGTGTGTGTGTTGTGTATATATACTCATAGTAACTTCTTACGTCGACGTAACGTAACCCCGTTTTACCCGTTTAATTTAACTTTAACTTAATTTTAAAGTTTAAGT
>NW_012130066.1:3118369-3123313 GCF_000143395.1 Atta cephalotes
CTTACTTTAGTTAATTTAAGTTATAAATTAAATAAATTTAATTAGTAAAGAAAGAACGTAAGTAAGTTAAATTAAGTTAGTTTATTACGTCACTTAGTAAATAAAGAATAATTATTGTGTGTGTGTGTGTGTGTGTGTGTGTGTGTGTGTGTGTGTGTGTGTATGTGTGATATAATCCATGAAATCTTATCGCGAGAAACTTCCCGTATATTACATATTTAAGATGATATTTCACGAATACTCGAAACAATATAATTGTCATAATCATTTTATCGTTAACTTAGAAGCAATTTAGGAATGATGTTTCTCCGTCATGTTTTAGAAACTGCTTCAACTACGTTAATCCGACTCATTACCGAGACGCTTGTGACGCTGCGGCTAACGGAAATCCGCAAGCTCCTTGCTTGCTCGCCTCCGCTTATTACGCCAATTGCTATTATAAGCGTATTTCCGAAATAAACATTCCATCCACTTGTAGTAAGTTAAATTGTTGACTTGTACTACTTTACAAAGTACAGAGTATGATGTTAATACAGTATTAATATAAAGAAAATCAAAATCTCTTGTCGGAAATAAACTTTCTTAAGACGCTCGAGATATAAAAATATTAAATGTTTCTTGCGTTAGTTTCATAAAATGTAGATTTACATAAAACATCTCGTTTTAAGATAAATATGAGACTTGAAAGTCAGGCAGAGATACTGATTCTTAGAAGAACAAACACATTTAATGTGAATCATAATATTTTAGTAAGCTGCAAAGTTGGCGAGAACACAGTTGCCATTGGTGATACATTCAGCGTCAAAACTCCAAAAAATCAAGCTGACATTATTATAGTAATCGAACAAGTTGAGGAAAATGAGAAAATTTTTAAAGATCTGATTCCAACATTGATAACCGATTTAAGAGAGGAACTGAAACAACACGGCATAACGTATGTAAACATTATTCTTATAAAAATATCGAAATCTTCTACAAATTCCACAGATCAGAAATCAATCATAAAGATAGAAAACATTTGAAAGATCAAAATGCGCTTTAAGCTATATGAATTCATATTGCGACGCAAATGCCATATTGTGATATTTCTTACCTTTTATTTATATTGATTAAATCTCAATAGGGACGTTCACATTGGTTTAATTGGTTTCGGCGAACACATGAAGTGGCCGCAGCATTACACTTCTAACGGCAATACTAACATTGAAGGTGAAGTGAAGAATATGAAATTCGAGAAATCGGAACCGATTATTACTTTCGAGGTAATCTATAATTTTACAGAATTACATCAAATTATATATAACCTAAAGAGAGTCACGAAATTTTTGATCTTGTCGACTTTTTTGATATGCGATATATAATATCTTCAATGTTTATAGGAAGCCAAAAAAGGTGATTATGAGAAGCAGGTGAAATACTTAGAGCAAAGAGTAAACTTGGAGTTAGGCGCATTAAAGTTGACTGATGCTTACGAGGAAGCTATTAACTATCCGTTCAGACCTGGCGCAGTAAAGGCCGTCGTCGCAATCTTTGCTACCCCATGTGAAAAAAGTCCGTTGCCATTATCGGTGAGTTTTTATTTTCGACTCCGTTATATCACTAATTAAAATCCATATCGAACATATTACAAACATATCATTCATATCATTCCATATCTTGCTAATTGTAACTACAATTTGCAATTTATTTTTTGTAAGTTTTGCGAATTATAATTCCAAATAAAAATGAGAAGTTAACTATAGTTATGCACTAGAAAGAAAACTAGAAATAATCTCATAGAAAATATTTGCGAATATATTTTGTTATACACTGCTAATAAATAAGAGATTCTAAACGCTTTCAATTTTTCAGTTACAACAATTGAGGCTTGTACTCGGACTGAAAGTATACCGAGATTTGGGACTGGGTTACTATCAAGTGTACTATACCAATGACATCCAGGTCTCCGGCAAAGTGCAAAAGAACATTGTTGGTTTCGATAGTGACAGTGTATACGTATTCGCCGACAGTAAGAAGAAGCCATTGAGCGGAAACACCGATCTCAAATCCAACATGGTCCTCTCTTCAGTTGACGTGTGTGCTGACTTTGCTATTGCGGTAAGTATGTAAAGAAAAAAGAATCGACTAAGCTCGAAACTCGAGAAATAGTTTTGAATTAATATAGAAATTAATCACTCTAAATACATAAAGAATAATAAATAATGAAGAGTAATCAGATTATTATTATATATATAAAACATTGTTGCAGTCTGGTGGGACAGTGTTCAGTTCCAATAACTTTATTGATGCTAAACCAAATCAAAAGAGGCAATTCGCTCAGGTCACCGCTAGAAAGATCGCTGAAGACCTCACGAATGTTGAAATCGAAAAGGATTGCGTGTGCAATCAGTACCACGTATTTGGACGTGCTCACTGTAATATCGTGGGACGTAAGGAGAAAGAACAACTCGCAGTAAGTGTTCAAACGGTAATTGCAGTAATAATCATGAGCTGCAGACGCTATAATAGTTAATATCAACATAATATGTAATCGACGTTAGAAATGATATGATTTAGTTTATGTCATTAAATTGCAGAGACACACTAAAGGAGGAGTGAAGGCTTGAAGGAGCCACAGTACTACGCATACTATTATTATTAATTAATTTAGATGTAATCTATTTGTTACTTTGTTACAATATCGTAAAAGACCTTTTACTAGAATGGTAAGTGATATAATTGCGTCATTCGGTCGGCATCGCCGATCTTTCACAGATCGAAAAGAATGTCGGATGCAAGACTTGAATTGTGCCTCATGACAATTTCCTTCGTTTTCTAGCTCTAACATAAACATACGCAAATTAATGTGAATGAAATAAATTGGTGTACCATTTATCGATGTACAACTAGCGATGTTTTACAGAGAGAAATAAACATTGAACATATCGTTTGTGTGTAATAAAAACTTGTTAGTGCCCTCGTTAGCTCTTTGCATGTTATACAATTTTTATATGTATTCTATTCACATCGAAAAAATAAGCATTGTAATTATTTTATACATATTTTGCGCGTACAGAATTTCAAGAAAACCTTTCGACTGCTTTGAAGACTTTACATCTTAACATCATTCTGAAGTGATTCCAACGTCAAGCGTTAAAAAAACTGATTTTAGATAAGATTTCAATTTCGAGATGTACCATTACGGTTCATTTGTAATTTAAGCTTTAAAAATTATGTCAATTCTATTTTGTATCTACAAATTTCTCAAACGCAAAAATTTAATTCCTTACTAAGAAAAAATTCTAGTTGAAAATGTACGAAAATGTACCAGAAGATTCTGATCATATTAATCAGAACTCTATCTCAAAATTATAATTATATATATTATCATAAAATTTCGTCTATTTTCAACTAGAATTCCAATGAATACAACTCTTTTTCCAGCTTTGACATAATTTCGAATGTTTTCAATTTTCTGAAACTTATAAAAAATATTGTATATTAGAAAAATAAGAATCTGTATGCAATAATTCGTAATCATTCCATCTCATTCCTTCATTTAAAATTGTAACGATGGCAATTATAAATTATATTTTATACAGTTTATATATAGCTTTTATAACACACAGATTATTTCTGATATCTTGAATTAAAGATGAATGACCCACATATTTGGAAAAGAAATGAGTTAATGTTTTACTAAAAAAAAAAGTTAAATTGTCACGTAAAATTAAATATACTTCATGTCTGACACACCTGAATGCTTAAACAGATCCTTAAACGCGATTTAATTGCGTGAGAGAAAAAAGTACGTTGTTAAACTGTAATTATCAAAACTATAATATATATATATTTTTTATTAGAGCTAAATAAAGTGTTCCACAATTTGTGACTGATAGATTCTCAGATCTAGAAGTGACTTTTATTTGAATACAATATCAGAAGTTATCATTTATTGCGATTTTCGAATTTTAACGTTATATGGTTACATGTTTCGCATAAATAAATTTTGAAATAAAAACGTGATAATAGCAGATACAAATAATTTTTTAAATTAACTAATAAATAAATATAAATGAATATATTGTACACCAGTTGAAAATAAAAAAAAATGTTTCTCTAATGCATACTTAAAAACGTGTTTTCGAAACACATTTAAAAATAAATGGAAAAATGTTTTAAACATTTCTTTTTCGCATTATTTTTGCAAATTTCGATTATTTTTGTAAAGATAAAGATTATTTTACACATTATTTTACACATTATTAAAATATTTCACATAAATTTATGTATGTAAATTGATATCAATAGTATTCGGAAAATTGTATTTAAAAAAATTAATTTATTATACGCATTGCGCTAATGCTGCGTATATGCAACTTCTTCCATTTGCAAGATAACACTTTTCTATTTTTTCAAGATATCCAAAAGTATCATGGTCAAATCTCAAACATTTATCTTTTCGAGTTCAACATTCTTTGAGATTTCCCATGTTCCTTACGAAAAGCGGAATAAAATAATATTTTCTTCGTAAAAAGTGGATATGTGATTTTCCCAAACTACAACAAAGTGATATAACAAAGTGATATAACAAAAGATCTTTTTAAAGGGAATTTTTTGATTACTTCAATAAAAATGCTCTTTAATCATTGATCTTTAACCTTTTAGTATTTATGAAGATAATGATAGAAAATATATCAAGAAATATATCGATGTTTTTGAAATTATTTTATAAAGTACATTAAGGCTCGTTTCCACCAACACAGATTAACTTTAATCTCGATTCAACTTACTCTTCGTCTTTTTCTAATCTTTAGAATTAGAAAAGGACAAAGAGTAAGTTGAACCGAGATTAAAGTTAATCTACATTGGTGGAAATGGATATAAATATTATAACTCTTTGTCTAAAATACACACACACACACACACACACACACACACACACACACACACACACACACACAC
>NW_012130066.1:3123333-3127136 GCF_000143395.1 Atta cephalotes
ACACACACACACACACACACACACACACACACACACACACACACACACACGCACACACACGCACGCACGCACGCACGCACGCACGCACGCACGTACGCACGCACGCACACATCACAACTTCAACAAAGGATACGCTTCGTTAGCTTCAAAGAGTTTCAATCTTTAAACGCGCGAGAAAATATTTGTAAAGAAATACGTGTTTGTTGTTGTCAACTGTATACTCTATATGCTTTAAAATCAATCAAAATCGAAATGGAATATTTCCTTGGAAAAGCAAACATTTTATCTGTTTGCTAAGTTTGTAAACAATTCCTTCATCAATCATTCATAACTCGAAAACCACTGGTGTCTCAATATTTTCACCAAGGAAGAAGTCAATTTCGGATGATTTGAAAACCTGTCGTTAAAGTTAAACTCGTAAATTAAAGAACACGTAACTTCCCGTAAGTGGATGCAATCACGCGAACCGAAGTCTACATCAAGCTAGACTTAAACATTCGTAACAAACGCTGTTAATAATTTCGAGGAAGTTAATGCAACTTATATAACAAGCTACAACATCAGTTTTATTCGGAAGGGATATTATTTCACTTTATAATATTTATCACGGAGGATATATTTTAAGAAAATTTAAATTGAACATAAAAAGATTAGAATCTTCTCCTGTTTATTTTCCAGCTGTTTATTATTCACAGTAAATTTGTTCGCTTATATTAAACACTGGATTTACGTGATAAGTTCCTCGCGACGAGTTATTTTTGCGCAACAGTGAAAATACAGGACGACAGGAATTTTCACTTGAACGACACAAGTCATTGTCGACTTTACATGCTGAGTTATGCGATGCAGCCCGATCTGTTATATGCGCGTAAGCGCGGCGTGACGTCAAGAGCGAATACGTGAGGCTGGATTTTGTTGGGCGGTATTCCTCGCTGTGCTCTGAGTATGTACAACGCTTTTACATAAATTCGGTATGAGTAATGGCGCGGGAAAGTTCTGACGTTCCCTAAGCATCCGTTCTGATGTATTTTGCGGTCCTCGGATATTATTTTGCTAAAAACAGTGCGCCTGTTTATGTAACGCGTTTATTATTTGGTGTTGTAAAACACGAGTTGGACGCGGGGATAAATCTCGTGATTTCGCCGACGGTTACTTATGACGGATACTTACATAAACTCTCCTTCCTCCGATCATGAATTGCACTAGGAATGGAGAAATAACAGCGAATCTTCTCTTTCCATTTTGAAATATTTATTAAACTTTATTTTTAAATATATCTTAGCGAGCGATCTATCATGTGAGTCATAAAAAAGATAAACTGTCCGAAAATTTTATTTTGCAGCAAACGTAATTAACACTTCAGCTTACAAAAATCAACAATTTCACTTTGGAAGAAATGAAAGGAATCAATGTCTGAATGGAAGAACCTAAAAAATCGCTTTTTTTTCTTCCCTTTTTTGCGACGCACGAACTATATGAATGTCAAAATACTACTCTCGCGATATACCTCAGTCTATACAGTATTAATCTATCTACGTGATAACTATTCTTTTATTCTGGTCTTAAAAGTTGGTCTAGTTGCTTTATTTAAATCATAACTTCGTCAATCGATCGTGGATTCACGAATTGTTGTTCACTCTTGATATTATCTGATACTGTCGTGGATTCACGATCTAACATCGTTTCAAATACAATTAATTTTACGATTCGCGAGATAGTAAACGCGAGTGCTTTACAAAGCAGATGACCGGTATTTATAGCTTATTTGAATCGCGTACAGTTAACATTATTTTACATAATCATATATCCTTCTAAATTCAGATCTGCAAAGTGAAATTCTGACAATGAGCCACAATGACTGAACTCAATAACCTTTCTCGAATAATATCACAATTTATGCCAGCGATGATAACAACGCCGAATTTCATTTTTTAGGACGAAATATATTGTATTCTTCTAAGAAAATATAACGAAACGCATATAATACAATCGATAAAATTAATTGAACGATTATTTATATTGAATACATACGTAGGAAATAATAATTTCGAATACTTAACGTAAGGACGGTAAAGGAATTCTTGAATATACGGACTCCTATAATTGAGTATCTTAATACATAATTACATCCCTTGTCGACACCGAAGAGCCATATTAAATAAGGAATAATTACTATCTGACGATATTAATCTGTACGCTTGAAGTGATTAATTCCCGCCTGATCGTTGTTGCTTTAACGAAAGTGAAAGTGACAAGTTTTCCACCGTTTACTACTTGTATTACACGGAAATATTGAAATAAAGTCTGACATTTTATGACTTTTGCGGAACGAAATACGCACGGTAACCTAGAAACAAACTTCATTGCAAATTCATCATTGACCAGACCGATGTGATCGATCGTATTTCTAAAGAAGAGTTAGTGAGACAATTTAATTAGATGTCATTCTCAATTATTATTATTTCAGTACTTTCTAACTCGAAAGTTTTTGATTCTCGTAGATTCTGAAATGATAAATTGAATTTTTCTTGAGATTACTCAAGGAATAAAATTTCGTATACATTTGCATGTCCTCTTGAACTTAGTTTGCCAAGAACTTTCATACAGTTTTAACTCGAAAATAATATTTCGAAATTAAAACGCTGTTTCTTTCACGACTTTAAACGACTATCCAAAGATGATACGTGACTTCTGGGTCACCCTGTATATAATACGTACCCTGTTTGTGGATATATTATGAAGCCGCGGCGGAGCAAAGCCGGCGGAAGCATACATTTAAATTCATGGAAAACTTTTTCTTAGAAAATTCTCATGCACCCGGGCACTTAGCGATAATTAATTAACCCATTAAATATCGTGAACGTCACGCATGCTTTTTACGATCTGAGGCGCCCCGGACGTCATCTCTAAGCGCGATATATGTTTTATCGATTGGATTTCTCTTGTGTACTTACAGCCTTACTATAGCCCGTCATACATCGAAACTGCCCTAGAAGAGAGAAAAAAATTAAAAAGTTTAGCATGGTAAAATGTCATCAAGCGCTTCGCAGCTCCGCTCGCGTGAGTAGCCGTCACCGCCGCCGCCGCCGCCACGCTTTCTCTACGAGAAGAAACAAAACACGAGGAATACGCGGCACTTTCACTTTCCTGTAATTATTATTATGTGAAGTATAAGGATGGTAATGCGACAAGGCGCGATTTATTCAATATCCCGTACATTGTTCCTCTTTCGTTTCTTTTTTTTTTTCTGAAGACTTTCTTGCTAACAGTCTTGACACTTCAGAGCCGGAATCGCGAACACACATTATGTTTCCCAAGTACACACACATACGCGCACACATACACATAAGTACACCCACATGCACATATCACGATTACATTTTTATATGTATAAATCACAATCGCAATTTCTTTTCATACACGATTGCACTTAATCATTACATTTATATATTTATATTTATATTTTTTATATATATATATATATATATATATATTTATATATATAGATTATACGGTATGAAACCTCCGTATACTCCGTACACATTCGCATCGTATTCGATAAGCAAAATTTTTTCCTTTTTGTGTGTACACAGGACATAACTTCCAAATCCGAAAAAATTACGGATACTCTTAAATCAAGTACTTTCTATCCCTTTTTAAGCTTGCTTTAAATAAAAATGTACATAAAATTACCCTTGTAATAAATTTGTACCCGCAAGAATAAGGTTTGATCGATACATACTACGATAGAGAGAAAGAGAGATAGAGGAGGTTGGCTATGTAATAATAAAGGAAAAAACGGG
>NW_012130066.1:3127156-3145547 GCF_000143395.1 Atta cephalotes
AATACAAAGGAAAATCATCAGTAGTTGCCATGTTGTCCGCTCCATCCACATATCATATATAAATTTCAAATAAACCTCGGTAAGGCAGTGCCAGCACGATGATACACGTAAGGTGGGGGCGGTGGGCCGGAGAAGTGTCTTTGATGCTGATGAGGAAGCGACGACCGGTGAGCAGCCGGCTCAATGGTTCCACCGCCCGACGGGGAAACGTGCGGTAAGAGGTGCGACGCCCCGTCACCGAGATCCAATTCCAATTCCTGCTCCTCGATTAAATGCAGAGCACCGAAGGAGGCCGTCGCCATCGCTACATCCGGCATCACGCCCGACAGTTGGCCGTCGCTGCAGGAATTGCCCTCTTGCTGCTGTAAAACAAACCGGAGGCGTACTGCTTGCGTAATCCTCGTTTCTCGAGGAAGCGACTAATCGAGCGAGATACCGCAATCATGGAGCAGCGATATGATTACGAGATAAAACAAAAAAAGAGAAAACGACAAACTCGTGCTGCTGCGCAGATGTGGAGGGAAACAGTTCCGTAACCACGGTTTGAGACAGCCTGCGCGGCTGCAACGAGAGAACGGATTGTACAAGATCGACCCTGTAATTTACCATTTCCCAACTAGATTCGTTATCTCGTCTCGCGGTACCGAGCGAGATCGAGAGGATCTATAATAGAACCTTGATTATCCGACCTAATGAAGACAGGCCCTAAACATTGAATAATCGAGAAAAATCCGATAATAGAAATTACATTTTATTCTACATTTTATTCTAGGAGTACAAATTAGTTCGGTCCGTTTCCCTAAAGATAGCTCCAGCTGTTGTGAATGGTTCATAGTAACAGCTGATTTTGGCGGTTTCAGAGAGATTAAACATCTGCTAATAATATTCAGTTTATATCGCTTTGAGTTTCATACAAAAATTTTGATTTTTACTGTGTTTGAAATGTCGAAATTTGTGTTTAACCAAGCAGCATTTGCGGGAGATTTTGATTTTCTGCTTTAATTGGAAGAAAAGTGCGGCTGAAGCCCTTCGAATGCTTGTCGAAGTTTATGATGACACTGCTCCAACTGATAAATCATGGAAATAATTTCGACATTTCAAGGATGGAGATTTCAGCGTTGAAGACAAGCCTCGCTCTGGATAGCCAAAAAAATTCGAAGACAAAGACTTAGAGGCATTACTTGCAAAAGATCAGAGTCAAACGCAAGAAGAGTTTGTAGAATCATTGGAGATAATTCAACAAGTCGTTTCTGTACGATTGAGAGCCATGAGAATGATTCAAAAATAAGGAAATTGGGTGCCTTATGAACTGAAATCGAGAGACGTTGAAAGGCGATTTCACTTGCGAACAGCTGATTCAAAGACAACAGAGAAAAGGTTTTTTGCATCGAATTGTGAGAAAGATGATGAGAAATGGATATTCTACGACAATCCCAAGAAGAAAAAACCCGATCAATCGTTGCTATCGACCTCAACATCAACACGGGCGAATATTCATGGTTCGAAGATCATGCTCTGTATCTGGTGGAACCAAAAGGATCTTGTTTACTATGAGCTGCTGAAACCTGGCGATTCCATTACAACGATCGGTATCGGCTACAATTGATTCGTTTGAGCCGTGCATTGCGAGAAAAAATACGAGCAAAGACATGATAAAGTTATTCTTCTTCATGACAATGCTTGTCCTCATGTCGCTAAAGTCGTAAAAAAATATTTGGAAACGCTCAAATGGGATGTTTTATCGCACCCGCACCGTATTCTCCGGACATTGCTCCTTCTGATTACTGATTGTTCCGAAGGATGTAGCAAGTCACCGGTTCACTTCTTTCGCAGAAATCGAAAATTGGCTCCAGAATTGGATCGCCTCCAAAGACGAGTCATTTTTTCGAGATGGAATTCGAAAATTGCCTGAGAGATGGGAAAAAGTAGTAGGCGATGGACAATACTTTAATTGATCTGTTCATTCATTTTATTTTGAAATAAATGCACAAAAAAACGGACCGAACTAATTTGTACTCCCAATACAAAAAAATTTATTTTAGGTACAAGTTATTTTATTTATATCTTCGGACTGTACCTTTAGACTATTTTACCTTTAGACTATTTTAGACACTCGACTCTGTGTTCTTTATCAAATAAGACATAACAATTTTTTTGATGCACCAGATATGCATTGAAGAAATGAACTGTCTGAGAACGTTTGATAATGAAATCGAATAATATGAAGTTAATTAATTCGGGTTGCAATTAAAAATGTCTAGGCCTACGCGAGATTTCGAGTCACCCGCGAAATAATACAAATACGACAATAACGTAATAGTGTGCTGCCCCTTACCTCGGCAAGAAGTCTGCAGCTCTCTCCCTCAGTCACTATAGCTGGAAGTTCGTGTCTATGTGCGTAAGACGAAGTCGGCCGAGGAAATGTCATGTTCCTCCCGTAACACACCGGGGCGGTAGTTCTCACACGAATACCCATGCCCGGCGAGTCAATGTCCTCTATATCTGTCATCCTCTGCTCGTTTTGCTCTTTCATACTGTAAGACGCTGTGTTCTGAAATCGATACGCCGGCAATTTATCGCGCGCTGTCCGCTAGATGAAAGATGCATTAAAAGCTCGGAATAATACAGAAAGGGAAAGACCCCGCGATTAAGCGAGGGAGGAGGAGGGGAGGGGGGGGGGGGATGACGGCGGTTTGTGGGACGTCGACAGTATCGCGCCGGGGAATATTAATCGGAGCTTCGTCGACGAGGGGATTGGATAGTTTCCGAGGCTGGGATGAATAGATAACGGTATAAATTACCGAGAATTACAGTTTTCGATTGTGAGAATTAAAGTTGGATTTTATTTCTATGAAATTTGTTTCGTGGAACCTTCACCTTTCCACCATCGGTTTTGCAACCGGAGGCGAGAGAATGAGGATTTTGCAAAACGAATTCATAGAAACGAACCTTCGCTCGCGTCCTCCGGGCCGAGAAGGTGAGGGGGTGTTTTTCCCTACCTATCTACCGAAATAGAACGTGAGCCGTGACCTAATTGACGTGTGCCGCACGCGTTGCCTAGGAAGACATTAATGCAACGAACAGGGAATGACGCCTTGCATACGTTATGCGGTCGTAAATTAGCGAGCGGCGACGACACGCGCGATTATTTCACGAGCGGCAACTCGCACATGTTCTCAGATACTGGTCTTCCCATTAGGCCTTTTCTTCCCACACCTGAGCGAACACGACTCGCAAAATTATATACCTGTAAATCTCATCCGAGATATGACAAAGCATTCTTTCCGCGTAATTATGCATAATTTTTGTTTTTTCCCTTTTCCTCTCTGCAGTTCTTTTGCGGTTTCGTTTGACACTACTATACTTCTCTGATCTGAAAGATATTATGTCACTCCTAGAATACTTCTCTAATCTGAAAAATATTAAACTATTATGTCGTGCCTCATGAATCAAAATAGCGAGCGATGATATCAAGCTGTCATGTTACACAAGGGAATCTCTGAACACTTCCGCGACATTATCTACTAGGATAATATTTACGTATTGAACAATGGTCTTACTGTAAAATATTGACAAAGCTCGTAAATAATGACAGATTCGCTATTGACATGAAATTTGACGACTGTGTTGTATTCCAATTAAAAGCAATTAACTTTGAAAATTTGAAAGAATTAAACGTAACTGTTGTATATTAATAACGCGATGTATAAAATCATTCTTCGAAGAACTATTGTAATATTCCAGAAAAAAATTTTTAATAACATAACGATGTTATTTTACTTCGATCGGAACAGTGATAAAAAATTTTATATTTTCTCCGTGAGAAGAACGAGTTTAACGATGAATATTAATTCTAAGATTATAAAGACGTAAGCGAAGCTAACTATCGAACTCGGTAAACGATTCATTCAATCGGTAAAATATGTAATAAGTTTCCAGAATTTTCCATATCTAAGTCATTTCATAATTTCACAAAAATAATAAACAACTTGAAGCAAATTACAGAATGATAATGTTTTTTAATCTCACGTCAGCAATATACGAATTCAAGTGATTATCAAAGTTCTGGTACATTATATTGTTTTAACGTTAGAAATGTTATGTCATCATGACGATAATACATTGGACTGACAAACACGTATGTATTAACATGCATAATTTTAAACAGTATATAACGTTTCATATTCGCGTAACGTGTAAAAAGAGCCTCCGTACGTTACCTGCATTACGAAACACGTTCAATAATTTGTTTGACATTCGCCACAGAAACGGCGGTCGCAAATTAAATTCTGTTTCTCTTCACGCGCGCATGTTAAATTCTAAATTACATATATTATATTGAATTATAAATACTTTTTTATATATACTAAATTCTGCTTATCTTGTTATTTATTTATCTTTATGCAAATTTATACTTTGAGATCATTGTCTGAACAAACATAATCGTTCCCATAATTTTTTGAATACTAAATACGATGTTATTTATCAATTGCTTCATCACATTTTTGACAAACAAGTACAAAATCCGATTTTAACGTTGTAACATCGGCATTAATTTTTTTTTCGTTAATATCACGTGAAAGTATAACTTTCAGCTTTAAAATACATTTTGTTTCGTTTCGATATAACTTTTCGTTTTCGAGATATACCGCATTGAAAATAGTCATATTGTATTGTCAATTTCATATTGCTTTTTGATTTACTGTTGATATGATCCGAGCATAGTATTATGTAATTACAAAAGCACTTACTTTTCATATATACAGTGCCCGCCAAAAATTCAGAGCCAGCTGAATATCTCGGAAAAAATGCATTTTTAAGAAAAATGTTTGAGATAAAAATTGTAGGGTTTAAAAAGATTTATTTAATGATCTTATCAGTTTGAACTTAGATGGCATTGCCAATATCAGATCAAGGTCATTGACTTTTTTCATCGATTTTTTTAAATTGGACACTCTATATGATAACGCTTTTTAGATTTTTACAGATATTATCTTCAAAGATATCAGAAAATTATCTCTACGTTTTTATCTATTACTAATGCTAACGTTTTCGTAAGCCTTGCCGTTCACTTCAGTAGGACAAGACACACACTGGACACCCTATTTTTGATTCCAAAATCTATTAGCCAATGTTAAAAACTTTTCAAAATGCTACAATAAAGTTCATTTTTATTAAGTACTTTTTGAGTTACAATGCTTAAGTTATAATGCTTAAAAGTTATAGTATTGCTATTCTCATTTTTACATAAAAAATGAATTTTCAGTGCTAAAAATAAGAGAAACAATGACTTTGATCTTAACAAATGTTATCCAGGGCATAATCCTGAATAATATTCAAGAGGTTTTAGTTCTCCGTCGGTCGAACACCTTGGATAATACTAACAATGCAATACAGTAACTTTCAAACATTATAATTCGAGTAATACTTAATGAAAATGAACATTATTGTAGCATTTTGAAAAAGTTTTTGACTTCGGCTATTAGATTCTGGAATAAAAAATAGGGTATCCAATTTAAAAAGGTCACTCAAGGTCAAACTGATGAAATAATTAAATAGATCTTTTTAAACCCAACTTTTGCCGCCTAAAACATTTTTCTCAAAAATGCATACTTTCCGAGATATTCAACTGGTTCGGAATTTTTGGCGGGCACTATACATAAATATGCAGTGTTAAAATGGAATAAAAAGCTTTTTCCATGTATTGCATGGGAGGAACCATTTTCAAATTGCTATATTTTGAAAAATTATAGCGAAACAAATTAAAACATTTTAAAGTTAAAAATTGATCTTTTGCATGGAGAGGAGAGCATTAATAAAATTTAGAAAAAAATTTGCTGTGTTACAACATAAAAATCCTCAAAATTATTTTTTTTCGCCTTCTTAATGTCATTTTTTTCAAAATTGTGATGTGAGAGCTAAATTTAAAGAATGGATTTGTATTCATGGCAAAAAAAAACAAATAAAATTATTAAATAAAATATTTTATCGCAAACTAGTATTATTACAACGAGCAAAAACAACGAGTAAAACAATTTTTATGCTTTATGTTTTAAAATTAGATCGATTAGATTTAACAATGTAACATGATGTAACTTCTATTGTTTAGAGATAAATGGAGATAATTTCGAATACTCAGATTTATAATTCGCGTTTGTTGATTTGCATTATTTTACCATAACACCGAAGCCGCAGTGATGCAACATGTCGCACGTATTTGATAACACATTTCTGCATTTATTCATGCATAATACTGCATCAGCTACGTTATAGAGATTGCATGCATTTCATTCGATTGGTAGTCGCAAGTGTTCATAATTCATCCGCTTGTCACCCCAGTGCGACTTCACGATATATCTATCATTGTACAAACCGCATTTAAATCGGGACATAAAGATAAATTATTTTTTGTGAACAGTCTCTTTTCAGGATATCACCGTACATGTCGTTTGTGTAGTCAATAAAAACTCAGAGAGGAAAGCAGCGACATTTTACTGAATTAAAATGTGACATATTTGTAATACATATCTCGCTGAGAAAAAAATTCTGCTAATTAAAAATTACATACTGGATAAAGATTATGTTTGCATTGTTATTGTAAACTACATCACGAAAGCATGTTGGCGTAACATTTTACGAATAGAAAAAATTAAACAATATAGGTAAATAAAAAATATTAAAATAAAACATACTGCAGTATATTCATTTTCTGTATTTACGTTTTTCTATCTGTATACGTATCGACTTGCACATCATCTCATCGTTTGAGAACGGTAGTGCTCGTAGTTTTTGCTAATTTGTCCGATATCGAAAGTCAGTTACACTGCTGGCGTTCCCGTTGCGTAAATATGAACAATACAACATAAATATAAATTGAATATTTCGAAATTATATAAATATAATTTCGAAATTTTCGCAAATTATATAACTATTATTTTGAGACATTAACAAATATATCATTTCGTCGTTTTGGAATCATTCAGAAAAATATAGAAACAGCAATAGAAAAATAGGAAAAATTGACAAAAATTCTTCCTATGAAGTGATAAATTTTTATTTTGTAAAAATAGCGAGTTTTTATTTGTGCCAATAATAAAAAAATAAAAAAGGATAAAAAAGGCTTAAATATTATATTTGAAGACTGATCCTCTTTTCAGTATAGAGATACTGAAAAAAAATTTCACAACATAAATTCATATTAATCTAATTATTTTTGTAGATCGAATATTCTAAATATAAAATAGGCATATCGTTGACGTTGAAAAATCTCGCTGTCGTAGCTGTTCGAAAAGATTCGCAGTTTCACGAAGAAAGGAAGGATATCTCTCGAGAACTCGTTTGCATCTCATTGCATTGAGACAAAATGCGCACATCTTTCGTATCATCTCAGAGCGTTAATTCTACTACGTCTCTATTGTGCGAACGTATAATTCGACGTTGCGTTAGAAGACAGATAATGCGAATACCAGTGTGGAAAAAGGGGGAGAATAAGAGGCAAAGTCAAACAGCGACGAGAGTCTATTCGCAATATTAGTCGCGCGAATTGCGTTGTGTCCAAATGCCGTGCTAAACCTACGCGCGCGGTGCAGACTTTGCAAAAAAAAAGAGAGAGAAAGAGAGAGAGAGTTTAACATTGTTTAATCGTTTCCAATTACGCACGTGTTGTCATTCCATGTACGTCACACCAATGACATCGCATTCTTAATAAATGCGCCCCGCCCGCGTATCGTACTATCAATGTTAAGGTAAATGACATACTCATTAATAGTAACGTATGTAAAATATAACCACAATAGATCGAACATAAGTGATGATTATATAATAAAACTTTTTTCTACGTCTATTCCGATAAGATCCTTTAAGTAAATGCACAATTGGTTCGTAAACTTTTATGCTCATCCTAAAAGCATCAAATTTACATTCTTAGATATTTTTTTTAACCTTCATATGTGCCAACATGAATTAGTCTATTTCTGGAGTTAGTTTCAAAGTAAACAATGTCCATATTAATGTATGCACTCAATAAATAATAAAATATAATACATTTGAATTAAATTTAATACATTTTCTTGAGTTAAATTATTTAACTTCATTGTTCTAATTAAATTAATGATATATTGAATATAGAACTTATAGAAATGTAATTTATAGAAATGATTAAAAACAACTTAAATTGCGTATAATTTGATATTATAAATTTAACAAGATAAATATGAATTATAATTGTCGTATTAATGTGTCAATTTATTTAAAGACTCTTAATTATTCTGATTGAACGTGAGAAAATCTTGGCGCGTATTTTTCAGCAATTTCGTGACAGAAGATTTAACTACATATATTCAAAACGTAAACACTGGTGTCTAAAAAAACAACAGTTACATGCAACAGGCAAAAATTTATTTCTCTCATTTACTTTGTTTGAGTAATAGATTTATAATTATTTTATTTGAAATTTTTTTATCTTTATTTCACTTCAACACAAGGTCAAAATGATTATATATCAAAGTTGATATAAGTTATTATCAAATTATATATATAATTATAAATTATATATATATTATATATATCAAATTATTATATATCAGTTTATATAATACGATATTGATATCGTACATATTTAAAAATCAAGGATTATGTTCGAATGATAAGAATTGACGAACGACTGCGTGTGTATGAATAGTGAATGTGATTTTAATATAAAACGTTTCTCAAACCTTGTCTACGAACGTGCCTGGCATGCTTAAAAATTAATCATTATTTTCAATCATAATTGTGCTGCTTCGGAAATTTTTAAGCAAAAAATATCATGACAAACTTCTCATTTTGGATTCCATTGTTTCGCACGACGAGCATAAGAAATATCTTCTGTATTGAGGAAAGACTTAATGTTAAATATTCTGAGTACGCTACATAAATGGTTCAATATGCGTTACATATAGCCGCGTAGGAGTTCCTAATAAGTCATTTAATAGCTCGAAATTCTTAAAATTGTGGACTCAAGTTGATATATTAATTATTTCCGTGAAATTACAATACAATGTCAAGCTTTACAAAGAAAATCAACATCGTTGATAGTATCAATGACACTGAACGTACTTCCGAGTTTTCAGCTTAATAAACTGCGCTGGCAAATAGCTGCTCGTGCCTGGCATACACGTCCTTCTTGCGATTTAAATTAATTCGCGACACTTGCTTATTGTTATGACCACGATTGTGTCATTTCAATCTCGTATCATTTATGCACGTATAATAGTGATGCAACGATCAAGTCGGTTAATAACAGAAAGGTAACTGATCGCGAAGAAATATTGATATATTTTCCTTCTTTTATGTTTCTATTTGATAATAAATCTGAAGCATAGTTCAACTTATTATATTAGCTTCAAGGAAATTGCTTATTATTTGAAAAATAAATTAAATTGCCTCCAGTTATACCTGGGAAAATGTAGATAGAGATCAGATTTATATTTAGAAGTTGAGAATAATATTTAGAGAAAACATCATATTGTTCTATCATGCTGTTCTATCATTCTGCTTTATTAAAATTTTTTAGAAATTTATTTTGAGCTATTTGAGTTATAAAAATATTTCGCACTAAAAAAGTTGAAACAATGTTGAAGGAAATCGTGTGCAGTGAAATTTTCGCTACAAACTTTGAATTAGCCGAAGAAGTCGAAGATGAAAGATAGCATGAGAAATCTGAAGCAACTCGCATAAAGTTAAATAACATTATGCATTCAAGAGCAAACGTTCGTCAATGCAGCTTTCGTGGAATGAGAACTTAGAAAGATGAGAAGATAATCTAACAACAGCTTCCGCATTAAGCATATGCGTGGAATCAAGTCTAATAGCTAGAAATAAAATCATCGCGAAAATGATACACATTATGATTGTCGACCGATTATACACAGAAGACATAATAATAAATACACAGAAAAAAGAAATACATCAAGTTTCCCACATTTTTTTATCCGTCTCATTCAATTCGTAGATTGCGATTGCTTTCCAGTAACTAATTTTTAAATCGATCTATTTAAAAAAAGAATTTTTATCTTCAATATATCGTCTATAATATTTTTTTTATAATACGAATTCTCAATTTTATTATTTGCTTTGATACGATAATAAAACGAAAAAAAGCATTCCACTGGCGTGGCGATTTTTCTGAACATACATTGAACTGATAGAACTTCGCAAATATAGGAATATAGGTCATGGATATCCCGAGTGATCTTTGATGCTCAAATTTTCAATATTAGATACTTTCAATATTGATCAGATATCAATATATTTTGCAAGAGATACAAAATAAAAACGAGTAATCTTCTTCTGATATGAATAATAAGCAATACATATTGAGTATATGCGTTTACTTTTATTAATTATTCTTTTTTTCTCCTACTTAGTTAATATTTTTACATACAATATATAGATAAATATATATATATAAATATATATATATATATTTATATATATATATATATTTTATATATAGTATATATATTGCATTCTAAAATATTGCAATATATATATACATATATATATATATATATATATATTGCAATATTTTAGGAAAAAGTTTAGAATAAAAAAATATAATATTATAACATTTTTTTATACTGAACACACAAATTCATACAATTGAGATAAATAGAGATCTTTATTCGTAACAATTTCCGAAAATAAATTTGTGCTATTATCAGAAATAAAACGTTACGTAATGTTGGCTCATATTCGTAACAATGTCGTCGCAGTTACGAAGTCGAACAATTATATCGAGTTAATTGAATGTCTCAATATGATGAACCATAAAAGTCGTAGACCATTGTCTTTTGACGTTCACTCTAAAAGTGTAAAACAAAAACGTAAAAGCCGTGCGTTATCTATGCGATAAATAGCGCGAACCATAAGCGAATTGCAGTATGAGCTGGCAGCTGACATTAACAAAGTTGCAATTGCTATTTCTAAAAAAGTTTATGTAACTTTAAGGATAATCAGAAATGAACTCGCTGACATCATTTCTGCAACATTTATCTTAACACTCAAAGTTTCTTGTGTCACGAGTGCACTATAAATAGGTTGTATGCTCTTCGGCCACGATAGTCGATTGATCTAGCCAGAAAGGCTCAACTGAGTTTCTGTCGACTCACTTGCATCCATGTAAGTGCAAAATAACGATGTCCCGCTTTCTGGACTCACACTGATTGTACATACATTGACCGCCACGTCATTTATTCGTAACAGAAATCAAACTATTATGATTAGAATTTTCCCTGATACTATTATATTTTGAAATGCATTTTATACATTACGAATGAGATAAGGAAAACGATTAGTTTATCTAATACGAATTGAATTTGCATGAACGAATCATAGTCAGCGAGGAGCCCACCAACAAGTTCTCTCCTTACTATAAAGTAACGACACTACACAACATAATGACAGTTAATGCTAGAACATACACGCGAGTGAACGTTAGGAAGTTACAAATACATATATTGAAGAAAATAACGAAGTGACGATAATCTTTTCTAAATGAGATTAGTGCATTGAAGAAAAGTATAACCAATTTTAATAAATATTTAATTGAACTGCTAACTAAATATTTATTAAATATAAAGATATATTTATTTGATACAAGAAATATTAATTTAAGTTAACAATCATTTTTTTTATTAAACAAATATTTACTTACTGTAAGTAAATGTTTAGTTGGCAGTAATGCACTAAATATTTATTAAAATTAAGTATATTTTTTCTCAGTGTGCTACGAAGATATCTATGCACAATAACATTTTTAGCTTTATAAAACTGTAAGTAAATTATACAATTACTTTAGGATCAATAGAATTTGGAAAAATATATTAAAAAATGTTATCAAACATACATTTAAAAAAACTTATAATTGTTCTAAGGATGTTCGATTTCTCAATTTATAAAAAAAAAAAATTAATAATTTTTCATAGAATCATGTTTCTCGACAAATGCTCAAAATTACGGATAATTATTTAAAAAATTTGTTTTTCAATAAATTGTTTTTTCAATAATTCTGCGATTTTCTTATTAAAAATGAGAAGAAGTTATGTAAAAAGAGAAAGTTATATAAAATATCGAATATGAAACTTGGAAAGAGAATTTATTTATGATCATTATGATTATTAAATTACGATCTCGAAATCAAATTTGATATATTGAGAATTTCTTTTGATACAAGTCCACAGTACAACATCGAAATCGGATTGGAATAGCTATTGTATTACTTCAGTTTACATTTTGAATAAATTGAAATAATCCATAATAATCTATAATCCAAAACACGTGTCCCTTTCCCAAAATTATCTAATAACTGTTAATGTGTGCTGTGGATATCAGTTCTACAAATTAACGAGAGATAATAATTCTATATATATTTACGATAGATTAAATTTAATTAAGCCTATTAAACTATTAAATAAAACGATTAAATATCCAATTTCTCCGGATACATGTTAATATCTTTTTTTTATCTATCAATCCTAAAATTTATAGCTATAATTTACTTACATTTTGTACCTTTTAATTACATAAAAACATTTAAATAAATTCAAGTAGTGTATAATTAAAGAGTATTAAAAATTAAAAATTTAATGGAAAAATTCAAAGTTTACTAAAATAAATAATATGTGTTATATATCTTAATTATTTCTAGTTTTAGTTTAAAAGAAATTTATTTTACAGAACCTTGAGATACATGATATTGGTGACTAAACAACATCCAATCTACATAAAAGAAGACTTAACCTCAGTTTCCAAGAAATTCCACGTAGCAAATACGTACAATGTACGTTAACTGATTTAATCTCAAATGTAATCGAAAACTTGTGTAAACTGTTACGCATTATTCGACAGCTCATCTTTAATCATTCAATTTTATTCTTAACTCACGAATTAAGTATCTTATTAGATATTAGGACATTCGAAAATTCTTGGACACACTTTACGAACTTATATAACTTTATCAATTTAAATGTAATGCTTTACTTTGTTGTTTATTCGTCAGCTATAAGCTGATGCAAAATTAGAGTTAAACCGTCTACTTTGTTGTAATAAATAATTTTACACACGCATATCTTGTCGGCTTACATCAGCTTCATTTTTATATTTGCATGAATTTCATTTAATACATATAATTATAATGACATAGTACAAAATTTTGTTCTCTGAAATAATAACTCTCTTTAATATGAAATTTTTTTCTGTTAGGAAAACGCTCGACATGCTCCCTGTTAAAAATATAGACACATTGTTAATGCAAACATATGGCCCCGATTTTCGAATACACGATGTGGAATGGAAACATTTAACAGATCCGGGAGAAAACTTTGGTAGTATAATATTGGCTGTCAATATCAATGCCGAGCACAATGATAAGAAGAGAACTCTAAACGTGGTTGTTAAACTACCGCCGAGGTCGGCATATTTGCTAGAGTTGTTTGACAGTCCATTAACATTCAAGAAAGAACTGGAATTTTATAGCATGGTAGCACCAGAATTTTTGAAGTTGCAAAATGAAAGCGGAATCCCTCGGGAATCCCTAAGCGTCATCGTACCGCAATTTTTAGGCGGTAGATTAGGTTTACGAGATCCGCAGTGTTTCGATGAACAGGCCGCTATCGTTTTAGAAAATCTAAAGAGTTACAATTATATAACGCAAGATCGAATTGTAGGTCTAGATAAAGTGCACATGAACTTTGCGATCAACCATTTAGCCAAGCTACACGCCATAGCAATCGGCTTGAAGCTCAAGAAATCCGAATTCTTCAAAAAAACGGTACTATCTTGTCTAGAATTCAACTTACAAGAAGTTACGGAAAAAGCGACGGTAGATATGGTACAGAAGGCGCATAATGATTATAAAAATATGGAAGAAGCGGAAACTTATCTAGATAGAATCGAGAAAACAATCGAATATGGATTTACACAAACTGTAACGCCGAAAGAACCGTGGGCGACACTAGTGCATAACGATTTTTGGGTAAATAACATGATGTTCAAATACGATGAATCAGATAAGCCGATCAATATGAAAATTGTGGACTTCCAATTGACAGTTTATGACTACGGTGTAAACGATCTCATATTTTTCCTCATATCAAGTTCCCAGAAGGAGGTACTCGATAATCATCTTGACAATATGATTGATTTTTATTACGATTCTTTCATCGAGAGTTTAAAATCGTTAAATGTAGACACAAACGCATTTCCCAAGAGCCAATTTATAGAGCAATTGAATCAATGTGCACCCATCAAATTTAACCAGTGCATCATGATGGTGCAAGTAATACAAGCAGCGCGTGGCTCCGTTTCACAAACGGCGGCCGAAGATGCGGACGAAAGCGTTTTTGCAGGTGGGATCGATGACGATAATTACAAACAAAAAATGTTACACGTCTTATATATGTTCGATCGAAAGGGATGGCTTGTAAAATGATTAGACGTAAACTTCTATCCATAGTAAATTAATCCTTTAGAAAGTCTTTCTATTTCTTGATATAAAATAAATAATTATTGTATAGTAAGATGAACAAACGTCCAAAATTAGGTGACACAATCTCAAAATTTAACTCTTCGTATCACTTTATAATGCGTTGTCCCAAATTAAGAACACGATTATGAATTGTCTTTCTTTGAGAATAATAATAAAAGTAAAAATAATAAATATGAAACATAATTTTCAATTAATGTAAAGAATTTTATGATTTTTATTTAAAAACTAATGTAAAGAATTTTATGATTTTTATAAAATTCAGCAGCAAAGATTTTAAAAAATCAACAATTTTAAAAAATCTCATAATTTGATTAATTTTTGTGATCTTAGTTGATGTTTATACAGTGTTATTTACAAATATAATAATATAATATTGTTCGTATATTTTATTAATAATTATTAAAAGTGTTTATTAAAATTTACGACAATTAATAATTTTTTTAAAGATTAATTTAAAATTGAATCTTTTTAAATGTCCTTCCTAAGAAGTCAGTCATCTTACTATATAGAAAATATTAAGACAGAAAATAAATGACAGTTAGCAAACGTAGAAGCGATAAAATTTATATAAATATGTGACAAAAGTTTCAGACAATATTAGATGTGATAAGATAAATCAAGTAATATTATAATAAGGACCAAAGCTAATAAAGAATAATTAACTAAGTCAACTGCTAAGACTAATTTGATGATAGAAATATTAACACAAACAATGCATATATCTGTCGACACTAAAAATGCGAATATTTTTTAATATTTATAAATCATATTTTTAAAGATGTATCGTAAACAAGTAGTCTTTTTAGTGTAAATAGTACGCATGTAAGGCTTGTAGCCTCAATTTAATTTTATAAAATAAAAACATTACCAATGAAAACATTATATATTTGTCGTGTTTAAAAATCTTTATATTTTTGATAATAATAAATTCCATATGTATCACATTCAGGAAATAAAATTGAGAAATTAATGTTTGTATAAATATTGTAAATTATGAAGCAATATTTTATGAGAATATACATTACTATTAATAAAATTTAGAATAAACAATACACTAAAGCAGTCATTATCTATCTTTATTTACAATTTATTCAATCACAAAATAATTATGTGTAGAATAAATATACTTATTTTTAATTTTGTACGCGAATGTATTTAAATTCTTGAAGATATTTAGAATATTATGCTGACATTTCTAGCATTTTATGACAATCGTTCGCGATAATCATTGGTCTATTTTTTATTCTCGCACTAAACTATATTTGAATTTTCTATTTCGCTCTCAACAAATATCGAATATATATCTATTTCATTGTAAGTTTCAAAAATGTATATTAGTTCAGTTATAGAAAAAAAACCTACCACATAGAATTTGAAATTAATAAAAAAACGCATTATATAATTATAGTTTAATCGTTTCCGAAATTTTTTATCTTTTCGTATATTCATTTGTTTTCGTATTGATTTTTCCTGCTCCCAATTTATCCAACGCAGATGCGATGTTATTATACATTTTATTACTATTACTATTATTGCTATGAATTATTATAAACTAACATAGAAGTAACATAGAAAGACTTACTTCCAGAAGATCAGCCACAGTGTCGGGTAAATTAAATTCCCTGACAACGCGCAGTCGCACTTGCCGATTAATTTCGTGTCGCGAAGAAAGCGGCAAACTTATCGCTCGTTGACAACTGGGTGATTGTTTCAATTTCTGCTCTCGTTTCAGCATTGCAGCCATTGTTGCAGAGTCTGGTACTATAATATAGATAAAGAATCTTTTATCCTGTATCAATTATTATCAGTTAAACCTATCTATGTGTGATTTTCTGTTATCAACTTCTCAATTATTATTAAAAATATTATTCAAGCACTCTCACTTTCTTATTACAAAGTAATCTATGTTTTTATGTCAAATTGTATATATAATAACAATAACTAATACACAAAAAAATTAAGTTTTAAGTTGAAATTAATAATTTAATGTTGTAATACCTGGAAATGCAGCTGCAAGGACATCAACGCCAGCAGTTCCCATGGCTCTTGGTTTCTCCTCAACCATGTATAGCGCATCCGGTATATCTGCTACGTATCGTGGCCTTCGTAATCTCACTAGATCTGCTTCTTGAATCATTTGTTCTTCCACCAAAGACTAATATCGAATAAATATAGTACTCATTAGTATATTCCATTAATCAATGTGTTTCTGACTTTGAAAATTATGTATTATTATTATTATTATTATTATTATTATTATTATTACCTTGATTTCTTCATAATACGGCATGAATAGCCTTGGCCTTACAAAAAATCCATTTTTCTTTCCGCCTCTTATCCAAGCATTCACCCTCAAATTATCTCTTTCGTCTCCTATCATATGACTTGGTGGAGTTGAAACTAATCCTCTCCTAATAGCCTAAAAATTTATCAGCATAAAAAATATATTAACAAGAGATATATTTTCTTTTAAATAATTTAAATTTTTGGTAGAAAATATACCTGTACTAATGCTTCGCTATTCGGCGGCAATATATGATCTATTCTGACAAGCGGCAAAAGTTCGCTCAATATCTCCCGTAATTCGATGTCGCTAAGATCTCTTTTCTTAATACCCTTTCTCGTCACAGAATGCACAGTATGACTAAGCAAATTAGGTTCCCGATCCTCCATACGACGTACTAATTCGTGTTCGCCCCACTTGAGCACTGCCTGCAGTACTTCAAGTTCGCTCGCTTGTAAAAAATGGCTCTGTAAAACATTCGCTAAGTGGGCATGATCTAACTGATGAAGAATCGAAGACGAAGCAATTGGCTGAAATTCCTCCCTTAAGTAATGCAACGCTTGCCTGTGTACCCATGCTGATCCGTGAGGTTGACTACCCCATCTGCACATAACATAATTTTTTTTAATAATATGATCTAATTTATAACTTTTGTAAAAGATTTATTAGTAATCATAATCAGATTTACTTGAGAACAGTCGGTAGCGATTCCAGGGTGAGATACTCCAAAATAAGATCCTCGCAACCTTGCGATAATATATCAAGCTCGAGAAATCGTCCAATCTGATACAATTCCATCGCTTCTTCTAATGGACTTGGTCGCATTCGGCCCGTATGTGTTAGGGCTTGAACCTGTAAGTTTATTAAATAAAAGTATTAACATAAATATAAAATTAATATACATTAGTGTATAAATATTTTTTTGCTAAGATTTTCTTACCTCTCCCAAACTACCAGCGCTGTTTCCACAACCGCTTCCTCTCAATATTAATGATAAGTCGACAGTATCTAGATACACAGCATGTAGTAATACTCTGGCATATCGTTTAGGTATTACGCTTTCATCCAACACTATTCTAGTAGGTATGTGAAGCGCTCTTTCTGTGTGATCCTCGCCCGATCTAGTCCGTCTTTGTATTAAATTTCTGAAGAAAGGAGATCTCGCGGAAAGTATTGCTTTATGACATGGCAGCTCTAATTTCGGGCGAAATCCGTACTCCGAACTTCCACTATCTGGTCTTTGATAATCACTGTCCGACGTGAATACAAGAGCGGCATCTGCATAATCACCGGTATCTAGCAAATATCTGAGATCATGTTCCAGTGGATTTGGAGTTCCAAATTCTTCTCCGAGTCGTCGAAGTAGATTTGCTTCCAAAGTCGCGTCATGTGGACAAATATCACCAGTATAAAGATACCGTAATAACATTGAGAACATCTGTACTTCAAGATGTGGAGTTCTTAGCTCCAAACAGATTCTAGCACCATATCCTGCAAATTTTAATAAAAAATACATATATATATATATCTTTATATATATATATATATATATATATATATATATATATATATATATATAA
>NW_012130066.1:3145567-3148862 GCF_000143395.1 Atta cephalotes
CATATATATAATAACAGTATTTTGTATAATTAATTTTTATATTATAAAGGAAAAACTGCTAAAAAACTTTATTGCTTTATGAAGAGAATGTAAACTTGTTGTTAAATATACCAGGACAACCAGCCAACAAATCCCTAAAGTATAGGCATCTGGCGGAAAGCACGGCTCTGTGAACGGGAAAACACGCTCCTCTATATACAAGATCCACATCGGAACAGTGTTTGTAATCGTATAACATTGACAGATCTTGCTTAAAAGTAGCAGCTGGCGGTCTAGCTAATTCGGCTTGAACGTGAAGATCTTTCAACGCAGCTAACGCCTCATACTCTTCAAGTAAAGCAGTTGCTTCTAAGTGACTCCATGTGCACACCAGGTCTCTAATAATTCTACCATGATCACATGCTTTAGAAGAGCGACGTCTCCTAATAAATTTCTTGCGTAGTGTCGCAAATCCTGTCATCTTCTTCTTTTTTTCTCTATACATGAATAAACAACTATAGAAAGTTTGATGTGCGGTCAAATCTATGGCTCTCATTTTTCAATCATTATTTATCTATATATTCCAAAATATTAACACAGTATACTTTTAAAATTCATTATTTTTTTTTATATTTCTTGTTTATAAGATAATATTTAAAAATAGTCACATTGATTAAAACGTTTCTCTTGTTTGAAAATTTAAAGACTAACATGGATAGATTCTATTTGCAATACTCGCAAGCATAATTTCATTCTTGTTGTTCATCAAATGTTAAACAAGGATGAAATGATGCGAGCGCTGTGAATGCCAAATGGAACATACCCTATGATATAAATATTGTAAATGTATAAAACATTGATAATGTACCTAACTGCAATGCCATGTTGTTCCGGACTACTTGATGCTGAGAGTCTGGCTGCTTGGACAGAATCTCCACCTACGCTGGTGATGCTTGATGATGCAGAAGCACCCATTCTATGTGTCATGTGAGAGGCATCTCCAAGCTGTCTTCTCATGAACCAGGAGTCTCTTTTATCAGTATTATCTATACCCCTTATGCGTCTGCGTTGTAACACACACGGTGTCAAAATACGAAGTACATTCATTGCTCACCCAGACGACAGCCTGAAACAAATCAATGTATATTTGGAGCATATATTAGCAGATAATTTGATGTCACAGTATAAGATTTTAATTTTTGCAAAATTATAAATTTGATATAATGCAAAGATAAGAAAGATGAACAAGTAATCCATACAAGATATATTAATATTAATGGCTTATTTATATATATAATTCTTCAAATATATCTTTTAATTAAGACAACTGTAAATGTATTTATTTGAATTTTTTTTGTTGTTATAAATAATTTTATCTATTTTACTGTGAATTTGTAATACAGTGTTATACATTACTGTTAAATATTTCTTTCTGATGAAATGTGTGTCTACATTTTAAAATTGCGTTTGCATACTCAAATATTTTATTTAAGATAGCAAAAGGAAATTCATGTTTATGCAAGCAAATTTTAGCCATATTAAAAAAGCACGAGAAGTATCAAATATTAAACACTTAACATTTAAATTGGTTTAAATTTCTCAAATGTTCTACTTGAATTTGAATATATAAACTGTACTTGCATGGTTGAAACAGCATTGGCATATATGCAAACAACATGCAAACGGAGCACCAGGCCTTTGAGTAACAGATAAATTGACGTATTGATAATGCATCGCATAGCGACAGATTCCCGACGAGCGTTTCCCCAAGAGGTATCACTATCCAGTCACAGCGAGGGAAAGGGGAGCGCGAATCTTCGCGATCACGAGATCGGTAGATCCCATGAGACATACATGGTGCACCGTTTGGACACAACGCGAAGGTATCAGGGGGCTGTGCGAACAATCGCGCAAATAACGCGTGACGGACCATGCAGCCAGCGATAAATGACGTGCAAAGCAGAGCAGGTTCACTCACCTTCGCTTTCGCAGAGTCGAAGGGGGGAAGAGGAAGATGGACGAAAAAAATAGGAAAACGCTTGTGTGATATAAGCCAGAGTTGCATGAATAGAAAGGACGATAACGAGTGAGTTACACACAAACAATACCTGCCGTCGGCCGTCAGGTAAAATTCGCGGATTTCACGACGGTAACGACAGTAACAGAGGAAGAGAAAGGGGACGCGGGAGTGCTCGGCGTCGTTACCTGGGTCTCCGGGACTGGCGTCCCTCATCCATATTACTCGCGTTCACTCAGTGCGACACTCGGCCGCACAAACTCTCGCTGATAATCATCACAATGCACGACAGCCATGTTTATCATCCGGGGGAGGGAGAGAGCAAGCGAGCGTGTGTCCAGCGTCTCTTGTGCGTGCGCGCGCGTGTATGAGCTGGTGTGTGTGTGTATAGGGTAAATAAAAGCGAGCGGAGAGGTAGATCGCGGTCGCGGCGCCTAACGGTGTCGTCACTCGTTGCCGCAGCGGGGCGCGCTGCGGGCAGCTCGAGAGCTCGAATCGAACGAATCGATCGCGCCGCGATCACGTCAAACGCGATGTCAGACGTCACACGGTGCCGACCGCGAACGCCGCAGCTACGATGACGTTTAGACGTTCGATCGTTGATGACGACACGACTCTTATCGACGCTTATCACTCTTCAACACTTCAAAACACTCTTCAAAAACGTATAGGATTGAACGTGTGCGTACCTATTTGGCGTTGAAATTTTGTTTGCTTTATTTCGTGCGATATCTCGAAAAAAATATTTGCTTGACAACAAAAAAAGCATGATTTTTAATTAGATCCTTAAAAAAAATTTTATATGAGGTCATAATCATAAATAGTTTAACATACGAATTTACAAGCATAAATCAGTTATTAAATTATCTGAGATTAGTTATGAAATTATTTCCGAAATCTCATGTCACAATACATGAATATTACATAAAATGCGATCCGATGCATAAATTTATTTTAAAATTTTGTGAATGTATATTTTTTATATTATATACTTTAAAATTATACGTGTTTATAGTCATTCTTACTTAGTTATTCTTACTTAAAACTGTTTTAAATATATATAATTTTAAGCTGTCAAAAATCAATTAGAGCTGCTTCATTGATATAACATTAAAATAATTAACATTAAAATAAGATTGTGAACCGGTCATACAATTATTTAAATATGTGTCTTTGTTTTTAGTTTTTATTTTGTTTTTTTTACATACTTACAATACTTTTTACAATTTTTTTCCATATACTGATGAATATATCAATACAAATTTATAGATATATATATATATATATATTAGGTGTAGT
>NW_012130066.1:3153729-3162018 GCF_000143395.1 Atta cephalotes
TTTCCTTCAACATCGGCACGAACTTTTCGGACAATCCAATGTATACACAATCTGAAAAAAATAATTCCTCAATAAAAAGAATTTCCTAGTGTTATTGCACAAAAATAAATTGAAGAATAATATAAAACACGTATGTTATTACAAAATGATTTAGAGTCTTGAGTTTGTTCCACCAGACACTATTATAGTTTCGCCAGTGATATAAGAAGCATCATCACTTGCTAGAAATGCAGCTAAGCCTGCAATCTCATCAGGCATTCCGAGTCTTCTCATGCTAATATTCATTTTGACCAATTCGTGATTTTCTTCTGATTCGTAAAGCTGAAAACATAATAATTTATATGAGATATTCCTTTAATATAGTTTGATAAGAGTTGATGACTTGGAAAGAGTTATAGAAAAATACCAATTGTGACATTTTAGTTCTTATCATTCCTGGTGCGATGCCGTTTATACGGATTCCCTTATCCGCAAGTTCACTTGTAGTAGCTTTAATCAGACCTAATAAAGCAGTTTTGCTAATTGAATATATGCTCAGTAACTGAAAAATATTGATAATGTTATTAATACTTTACTTTATTAATACTTTACTACGTTAATATTTAATAGATAGAGAAGATAAAAATTAAAAACAGTGTTTTTAAACAAACTCACATTATAAGGCTGATATCCAGCAATTGAAGACATAATGATAATAGAAGGTGATTTGCTGCATTTGAGAAGCGGCAAAGATTCCTTCATTAGTAAGTACGTACACTTGACATTGATGTCAAAAATCTTATCCCATACTTCTTCATCACTGTCCAATGCTGGACCGACTGCTGGATTAATACCTGCGTTAGATACCAAAATATCCAAGCCTCCAAAGTTAGTTTTGGTCTGTAATTTTTTACAATTTTATAATTAACTTCTCAATACATCAATAATTATATTTATATGATGATACACCTTACAATTAGAAAAGTTATAGAAATGAAGATATAATAAACTTCAAAGAAAGTGATGATTTATCATATTTTTTACTTTTTCAAACAGATTTTTCCTTTGTTCTGCCTTTCCTACATGGCAGACTGTACCAGCGACTTGCAAACCCTCAGACTTGAGTTCCTCTACAGCCTTCTTCACGTTTGCTTCCTTACGGCTACTGAGCATTACCTTGGCGCCTTCCTGTGCTAAACGTCTTGCTATGGAAAGACCTATTCTGTAAAAGTTCAAAACATAACCTTTATCGCGACATTCAAAAATAATCAAGCCGATCTAATTATTAGCCGATTTCCGTATTAATAGCAAACAAGAAAGAATAGGATTTTTTTTAATGAATGTTGATATATTGTGTAATAACCATTCAAATTAATGTTAAAAATATAAAATAGTCACATTACCCCTCTGTAGATGCTGTTACGATCGCGACTTTTCCTTCCAGTCGATGACATTTTATCGAGGATGATGCATTAGCATTGAATTGTCGAACACTTTGCTTGATCGTCGTACGCAACATTTTTTGAGAGATGTAAAACAAATACGTTTAGCGTTATGCAATGTACAATATCGCATATTGCATACTCCGATAGACTTTGATCTTTCAATAATGGATTTAGATATGTGATCTATGTTTGATGTCTCCAATCTTATCTTTATATGTATAATATTGCATGACATAGGAGAAAGAGAAAAAGAATGTTCAGTACATAAATTATATATAATATATATAAACAAATTTTATCTATATATGTACACATGTATATTATATATATATATATATATATATATATATATATATATATAATATAATCAGTATATATATATATATGTACACATATTTATATATGTAAATGTTTGTACTTTACATCTTAGGTTGCATTTCGAAAGTCATTGTCAATATTGACAATCTAGTAAAACTTGAAACATACTCTTAATGATAATGTTATCAATGTTTAAAAACAATATTTAATAAAAATTTTTAATAAAATTTGCATTTATTAACTCTATTAATTATAAATCTATATTTAAAAAATAAAAATATTAATCTAAAAAGAATTATAAAAGATTTATTAGATAAATTTTAATATAAATTTAATATAAAATTTAATATAAAGAAAAACATGTTAGAAATTAGAGAGCTTATAGTCTTAAGTTTTAATACTGATTGTTATAATTAATATTTATTAAATAATATAATTTTTTAATCTAATATTTTACTTTAACATTACAAAAAAATAACGGTGACATATATTTTTTTTAAATAATATTTTTAATCCTGTATGTATATGTATCAATATATGTGTCTGCACTTGTGTACGTATAGTCAGTAAAAAATGATAAAAGATACGTGAAGTGCTTTTGCGCATGTGTAGTCTATTTTTATTTTCACGTACCTTTTATTACTTTTTAAATTTTTATAATTATTTACTGACTTAATTAGGAAAAATAAGAATAGTTTTCATCCATTTTTATAATTGTTTTAAAACGTCTCATCGTTTCGTTTTATCTAAATTGCCTTCAATTATAAATGGCATATAACAAAAATTAATGTGTTATTTCTCACTTCTGATATCACGATTCAGTATAGCTGTGATAACTACTCAAGAGTCTTAAAATATAAAAATTTAGTTTTTATAATTTATTATAAAAATTTTATATACATGGAAATAATTATACTAATTCTCCACAAGCAGTTATGACGACTTTTTGTGTCGGCGTGCCTGCTTTTGTTCCACATTTTTCAATCTTTCTAAGTACATCTATTCCACTGAGGACATGTCCGAAGACAACATGTTTTCCATCTAGCCAGTCTGTTCTGGCTGTACACAGAAAAAATTGTGATCCATTCGTATTTGGACCAGAATTAGCCATTGATAGAGTTCCCGGACCCGTATGTTTCAATTCAAAATTCTCATCATCGAATTTGTTGCCATAGATTGATTTTCCACCTGTACCATTGTGATTCGTAAAATCACCTCCTTGACACATCTGTAATATTTGTGTTAAGGACATTTTTACTTAAAATTAAAAAAATAAGGATAAAATACCGTTTAGAATACCATATAGAATAAAAAATGTGATTTAAGGATACAAAATCTGGAATGATCCTGTGTAAGGTGCTACCCTGATATCCATATCCCTTTTCATGTGTACAAAGTGCCCGAAAGTTCTCTGCAGTCTTTGGTACAATATCTGCTCGTAACATCATGATAATTCTACCCACTTCTTGCTTTCCTATGCTTATGTCAAAGTAAACCTGAGGATTCTGTTTTGATTTCTTTGATTGTGCAACATCATTTGTCTTTGTATTGTCATCATTTTTCAATGTCTCGCCCGCGTGTTCTTGTAGCCAAGCGTCGTCTGCCCATACCGGTTTCGATGAACCTTCTTTTATCTTTTGCGGCTTAGCAATATTTACTCTTATAGTTCGGCCAAACAATTCCGAATCGTTCTGTTAATCATTATTGCAAACATAAGCAACAAGTCACATTATTTTTACATATGATTAACTAATGATTAGATAAGAAAAAAAAGCTAGATTTACATCAAAGGAATATTAATACTTCCTATATTCTTTAAATGATTCATTTTTTATAAGAACTATCAGTGGCTTTTAGGATTTTTTAAGAGCTTATCACAGTGAACGATTCATAAAATAAATCATTTATAACAACAGAATCTATAAAATTCTCGATATCAAAAAAAATATTATCAAACAATTCATCAATATTATTTATGTTATTTTACATAAATATACCATATTATCTATAGCAGCGGCTGCGTCTTCTGCTGTTTCAAATTCAATGAACGCAAATCCTCTGTGCTTTTCCGACTCGTAATCTAATGGTATTTGGACATCGACAATTTCTCCAAAAGGTATAAACGCTGCATGTAACACTTTTTCATCGACTTCTTCAGCTAAACCACCTGAAAAATAAGAATAGAATCTGAACTTGCCACATAATATTTCTCATTGTTAGTAATGATTATAACAAAAATTATTTCTCAAATATATACAAATAAATAATAGCAATTTACAATATATTTGGGATGACTTTCATCAAATTTTAATTCAATAAATAGTTAACTTGTCAAATAATATCTATATATTTTGTGAATGGAGTAAAACATGAATGATAACTTCGATTAAATTTTAATTGATTCTGAACAATAAAAGTAATAAAGAAACAAATTTGATGAGCAAACACGACTAAAAGATAAATAACAATAATAATTTATTCACATAGATTAATAAAAATAAATCATGGAACTTTTAATTTAGTAATCATCAGTTATAGTAACTTAGTAAACATCATTTTAGAAACTAATAACTTATACATTAATAAATTAAAATAATAAAAAGACATCGGATAGAATACAAAAGGAATCAAGGAGTTGAATTATTCAATGGACAGTCAAACTTGTTAAGTTATAATATCTATAATTTTTGAATGGAATAAAATATAAATAAAACTATTAACTTATTGTTGTTTGATATAAGGATAAAATTTAGTTCAAGCATAATGAATCGTAGAGTCAGAAATTTTGCTGTGCAAGCAAATACCGTTGAATTGATCATTATTTATTAAAATTATTCAGTTTGTGTGATTAAAGGTATTCTGAGGGTTATGTCACGTGCATGTTTAGATACGTTAGTTTAATATCTTCTATTAATTTACACGTACCTACGTAGATAGTCCGCTTCGTATTACCGCTCATGATGCGTGAAACACTTTGTTGTATTTTTCAGTGAAATTTCAACACAATAATCAAACTCGATAACGAGCGTATCGATTGAAGGACGCGTCGACACTATCGGCAGCCTCGAAATCGTTGATCACCGAGGATTTATAAGCACGATGTAATCGGCAGAGAGAACATCACTTATATAAGCTCGTTCTGTCAATTATGCTTTCAATTGACAACGTTACTAGATCGGTGGGATGTTAAATGAAAACCAGTGAGGTGCAGTACTTTCGTCAAATTAATAACCTGAAGGTTAGTATTAAAAGGAAGGTATTAAAAATATTATTAAAATATGAGTATTAAAAATATTATTAAAATATATCTAAAATGAAAATAGTGTTGTATTTTAGAATTAAGACAATGCATAATGTTTTCTAATGTTGCTTGATTATTTGCGTTTTAATAAATTTTAGATATGCGTTCTGTGTGCAATTCTATTAATTTACCAAAACGCAAGCAATCCAGCAAGAAAACATATGTTGTGTGCTGTTGGCTTTATAGAAATAAATATATAAGAAATTAAAAATAGATTTGCAATTATAAACATATTGTTTCACGCACATCACATATGGAAGATAATCATACGTGATTACATTGATAAGAACAATTATAACATATATATCACATATGAGGCAAATATCATAGATAAGTGAATAAGTTTAAAGTCAGTGTAATATAATTTTATAAATAATTTATATATTCTTTTAGCTGTATCTGAAGATTCTATTATATTTAATTATTCTTATATTACAACTCTTCTTTACAGAATACATTTGATCACTTGCAAGAGAATGCTTAGAACAAAGTTGTTACAACAATATATACTGCATCATGTGCCTTTGAGCTCCAGAGCAATGCATCTCTTGAGGGATAATGCTTATGTTAATGGGAATTGGATAAGTGCTAGTAGCAAACAGACATTTCCCATTTGCAATCCAGTTGACAATACTGTAATTGCTCATGTTCCTGATATGAATGCTGCTGATACTCAAGTGGCCATTGATGCTGCTGTCAAAGCTTTCGAGTCGTTCAGTAAAACCACGGCCAAAGAAAGAAGTGATTTGCTTAGAAAGTGGTACAATCTGATGGTTAAGCATTCTGAGGAATTGGCTCTTATCTTGACTAAAGAAAATGGAAAATCTCTCATTGAATCTAGAACAGAGATTAAATACGGAAATTCTTTTATTGAGTGGTTTTCAGAAGAAGCTAGAAGAATAGGAGGAGAAATACTGCAGACTCCTATATCGAACAGAGAATTATTTTTATTAAGACAACCAGTTGGTGTAGCTGCCTTAATCACACCATGGAACTTTCCACATGCTATGATTACCAGGAAGGCAGGTGCTGCACTTGCTGCTGGCTGTACGTGTGTCATTAAACCATCCGAGGATACGCCGTTAACGGCACTGGCGCTAGCAGATCTCGCGGAACAAGCAGGCTTTCCTGCAGGTGTCTTGAATGTACTTACCACGAGTATAACAAATTCAGCCGCCGTTGGTAAAGAATTGTGTGAAAATTCAAAGATAAGAGTGTTATCATTTACTGGCTCTACAACCGTGGGGAAAATCTTATATAAGCAATGCGCCTCAACCATGAAACGGCTTGGTCTCGAATTGGGTGGTAATGCACCATATATTGTATTTAAATCTGCGGACGTAGACCTAGCTGTAAATAATGCCATGGCCAGTAAATTTCGTAATACTGGTCAAACATGTGTCTCAGCAAACAGGTTTTTTATAGAGGCTGATATTTTTGACGAGTTTATTAAGAAGTTTGTGATGAAAATTGAGAAAGATATCAAGATGGGAGATGGTTGCAAAGAAGGTATCACTCATGGGCCGCTCATAAAGAAAAGTCAATTGGATATAGTAAATGGTCTAGTAAAGGACGCAATTCAGAAAGGTGCTAAGGTACATTGCGGCGGACATCCGTTGCCAGACCTTGGACCATTGTTTTATGCACCTACTCTATTAACCAATATAACTAAAGACATGCAAATTTATAACAAAGAAATCTTTGGTCCCGTAGCAGTAATAAATAAATTTTCCAGTGAGGATGATGTATTGAAGCAAGCCAATGATACACCAGTTGGTTTAGCTGGATACTTCTTCTCGCAGGACATATCGCAAATATTTAGAGTTGCGCGTAAATTGGAAGTCGGTATGGTAGGTGTCAATGAGGGATTAATTTCATGTGCAGAGGCTGCTTTCGGTGGAGTAAAAGAATCTGGCTTAGGAAGAGAAGGTTCTAAACATGGGGTTGAAGATTTTCTTGATATTAAATATATCTGTCTTGGCAATCTTAAATACTGATACAAAGTGCATTTTGAATAATTAGTCGCTAATAATAGTTACTGTCAAGAGCAGACAATAATAAGCCATATAATTTAATAAGCTAATATATAATAATAAATATAATTTCAAGAGAGAGAAAGCGAATATAATTCTTGGCTATGACTCATATATAAGACTAATTTTTAATAGTTTGTTTTTATTATAGTTAGTTATATACACACAAGTTGTTGTAGTAATAAGTATTGAAACAATTTAATATGAATTCTTAGAACTCAATCATTTTATTTTAATTTGTGTACATTTATTAAATTTTTATATTTATACGTAACAATTTGTTACGGTATATGTATACATTTATTAATATTAAGCGAGAATATCAATGAAAATATTAAGTTTCTTTAATGTGTATATATATAAAATTTAATTATCATAATATAAAAGTATTTTTATATTTTATTTTACTAATTAATTTTTTCCTATGTTATAGATTTTTATATTTTTTATATCACATATAACACGTATAGTACAAAACAAGTCTTCCAAATTTTATAAATGGAATATACAATATATAAGAAATATTTTAGAGAGATATTGGCATATTTTTATTATATTTTTACTATATATATACACATACACACACACACACACGCGCGCGTGCGCGCGCGCGCGCGCACACACACACACACATTCATCTATTTTTTTCCATAGACATTTTATAGATATTATATGCTTTAATTGCGTATAATCATAATTACTAGGAATTACGAGACGAATTCCATGGAGAATTTTAGACAGTATAAGAATAATATGAAATATATATATAAATATATTCAAGTCATAATTATGCTATTATAATTATATAATTGTAATAATAAATATTTAGATTTTAAGTATATATAAATTGTTGTATTGGTATCACGCTTTTTTCCGCTTTTGTCCGCCGTACTCTTTTGTGACTTAATTATTGATTATAATTATGTATCAAAATGATATATCCAAATTTATTTAAAATTCCATTAAAAAGAAAATTTTATTATATCTACTTATTATTTAATTTAACAGAATCATGTAATTTTTATTTATATTTATTTATTAAAAATTACAAGAAATTTATAATCTCTATATTACGTATATATTATAGTATAAATTATTTTTTATTGAAACTAGAATAAATCTTTTTCTTATTTTGAAAACAAATTTTTTTATCTCTGGATAAATATTTCTATATATATATATATATATATATATATATATATATATATATATA
>NW_012130066.1:3163092-3166327 GCF_000143395.1 Atta cephalotes
ATATATATATATATATATATATATATATATATATATATATATATACCCAGAAAGATATATATACTTCTGTAATGTTTCGTTCATCTACAATGAAATAATTGAAAATTCGATATAAAAGTCTTAATCTCCCTGCTGCTCAAACGTAATTCCATTATTATGATCGATAATTGCATTAATATAATACATAACTGATAATTGCATTATTTAAAAACTTTTCTATAAAGTATTGTTTATGATTATAATGGATAGGTTTTGTACAATTACGTGTGATCATATTTTAGAAATAAAGATGTATTCACACATGAAGTAATAGTAAATATAATACATGAACAATAAAATATATTATATAGATGTTATTATGACAGTGTTATAACCAGAATAAAATAATAGTAAGAATGTCAGCAATTTGTCAGTCCATGTTTTTTAATATACCTTTCCCTGGCTACTTGTATCATTTTAGCTTTCTTCTCTTGGAAAGAAGTAGTACCCAATATTTTATCCTTCGCAGAACTTGATGCACTGGACGATGTTACAGATGATTGAGCTGATGGATTAGGTTCTGGAGTATAAGTAACTATGCCATCGAGAATATTGGCGATTGTAACATCAACGTTTCGAGTTTTCACTGTGACAAAAACGAGCAGATTTAATAACAATTGCTGTTATCAAAAAAATCGCTATATAATTATTACTGTAAGATTAAATAAAATAATAAGATTTAAATAAGAATTAGAATAATAAGAGTTAATAAATTTAAATTAAGATTTCTTTCTCAGATAATTATATACTAATTATATACATACTGAGATCTCGTAGAATCACATTCTGTGGAACCAATGGAAGTACTTCACTAACTTGATGAACCATCCTTTGTATTTCTATACTATGTATAACTTGTGAGTTTGGCGTGTTTCTGGCGGGACGCGCATTACTGAATATTCTCGTGCGATAACGCTTTTCATACTCAATTTTGTCTGATACAGTATGAGAACATGTCTGAAGTCTCAGAGCATTCGCGATATCTTTTTCCACATCTCGCACAAGTATCTCATGATCAGAATTTCGTCTGATTTTCAGGTACTTGAGTGTGAAAACTGTATAGGGCACAAACATAAACCAAAATGCTTCAGTCAACCTTGTTGAAGCCAATGAGGTAAGTTGCACAGGTACAAGTTCTGATCTTGATGCTTTGATGGCAACTGGTTGGACAGATGTTTCTATACTGAATGGCCAGGAATTGAATTTCAACAGAGCGACTTGATTGTTAGTTGTGCCAAATTCAGGCTGCACGGACACACTATATGTGGAAGTGGAAAGAAATTGCTTTATGTTGGCAATTAATGTCTCCTTATTGCTCATATTCATTTTCTGGATTCCCAGCGCGTTACTCAAGGCAGTAGGTGGCTCCCAAACACTAGGGATTACTGTCTCTGTCGTACGACGTAGAGCAAAGTGATCCAGAACTGATACACTATTGGCGATTATTATCCTTGATTGCTTGTCTCTAGGTTCACTCTCGGTATCGATTTTAACTACGATACCAAAAGCAATCCTAATGCCATAACTTAAAAATGTTCGAAGAGAATTGCAATCTGGTAGTAACGATGCTAGAAACCAGGACAGCAATACCACTAACAGTCGCAGCAACACAAGTACAAATCCTATTGGCGTATATAAGATTACAAGTAGAAGGCGCCAACCGCTGGGAAACCTAAACTCGTAATTGATTAAACTTTAATGTTTTAAGTTTAAACGATAATTATAGTAAAAAGTAATTAGTTTTTATTCTGTATGAACATCTTATACAGTGGATATTCCATATGACAAAGAACAACTATTTTTCACTTGCAAGAAAATCTCTTACATTCTTATGGTTTTTCAACCAATATTTACAACAAAAGTAATACATTTGGATAACAATAGCTATGACTAGCAGATTCTTTGCAATATTATCATAACAGATTGTCTTACCTGCTTTTGTTAAATAAATCCTGAATATCAATTTGTGACATCTCTTACAACAAACATCTGTCACATTTGAAGGTACAGTACTCGTCGTTCGTGGTTCCTTGTTAATGTCCAAAATGTTAAGTCAAGTATGTCCAGACAGTGACGCGATTATTGTTTGTGACCCTTTCTCTTACATACTTTTCAGTAACCTCCCTATTGATGCGAATTTTCCTTTTCGCTACTTCCAGCAATCAGCTGTTCCGCAGTAGCGTAACTGGTACTAGGGACTTTTTTTTCATTCACGTCAGCGGGAATTTTAAATGTTCCAAATCCAAATACCAATTCGCAAAGCTGTTTACAATTCAATCAATTAAATGTGATTACAATTAGAAGGATATGAGTTGATTTGAGTTGATTATAATCGAAAGTACAAATTATATAATAATACTCCATATAATACTGTCTATTTTATTTATTTGTTAATTGCTTGTATATATAATAATAATCCTTCTATATATCGCAAAATGTTTCATATGACAATTAAATAATTACTCATTTTTCTTGGATCGATAAGTTTATTCGTATAATATGTAATAAATACAACTGTTAATTTTTTACCAAACGGAATTTATTTTTTTAACAAGTATAACATATTTTTTATTATATGATAAAGGAAACTTATATAGAATTGAGTAAGAATTGTGTAGAAAGAAGAAATATATTTTTAAAAGAGCATTGCAGATTATAAGTATATCGTCGAAAATCGTCAACGGGAATATTTTAATTTTCATAATGAAGTGTATTTTATGACAGTGAAAACTAAAAAAACATCTCGCATTCTTCGTATAATATATAACCATGGATTTATATTTCCTAAGTGCGTTATCTATAATATTAATATATACATTGATACTTTTATCTTCCTCATAATAGCATTCACATGTGCTACAAAGTCCATATAAACCCAGAAATTTGAAACAATATAATTTTTTTAATGTATTCGATACACATGTTTTTTATATAATGTAAGAATAAATTTAAAAACAGATTCGTACAGACTCATATATGGATTTTTAAAACTTATACATACATTTGGAATAATGAGCACGTTTGCACTTTGATTCTATTTATGTGCACTCGATACGCATGATGTATATAGAAAGCATGTATGTATGCGTGCGCGTGCGCGCGCGCGCGTGTGTGTGTGTGTGTGTGACACACACACACACACACACATACACACACAATTTTTATATATATATATATATATATATATATATATATA
>NW_012130066.1:3166725-3211723 GCF_000143395.1 Atta cephalotes
GTTGTTGGGAGACTACATAGGACCCTCTATCAAACTGATCTTCATCGTACAGTAATAAATGCTGCGGCCCAAGCATAAAAGCGCCAATAGAAATGCACCTGGAAACATGATTCAAAATGTGATAAATGCAACAGTGATTTTTGCAACAGTGTTTGAATATTAAGAATTATAAAATTATCAATAAATTTTAAAATCTAAAACTTATGTCCATGATAGAAAGCTCATTCCGAAATCTTGAGAAAATATCAACAAATCATATTAGAACAATTTGGCCAATGTAAATTCTTCTTTATTTGAGATCTCGAAATGTTTCTAGCATTGTGGAGACAAGATTTAAAACAATATTTATACTTACCAACATAAGCTACATAAATTCCACCATTTGTTTTTACATATTTATAGGTCCCGACCTGTAATCATGTACAACATAAAATAAATATGAGAAAAGATCACACTAGATACAAAGAATTCAAATTTGTATACTTACTGTTACGGCTATAGCAATTATTAAGGCTATAATCCCAACGATAATGAATACAATTCCTCTTCCTCTAGCAAAGTCTGGACCAACGGAAGATATTTTACGGCAATGTGGACATCGAGCCAAAGCATTATTTAATGTGTTAAACTGTGAAACAATTTGTCGAGTGAAACAACGGATGCATTCACGCGGGCACAATAGTTGAGTGAGCACTTGTAGCTATTTGTATTGTTCTAGATTTATTATGAATCTGAAAATCTACTTCAATTACATATAATAATTACTGAATATTCACACAACTATTGTGTCTGTCAAATGGCTAATAACTTTGAAATCTAATCTACAATGTATTTTGCTTCTTGTTTTTCACATTTTTATCTCTTATCTTTTTGCCTCTTACTTGTTTCTTTGTTTCATCACATGAGATAAAAGTCAATGAATTTTAAAAGAAACAAGAACCATTTGAGAAGATACATGATTGTCGATAAAATGATTGCAAAGGGAAAAATACAAGAAGTAAAAAAACAAAGAAAAAAAAACAAAAACCGAGCACATTAGATTTAATATACCATGTCCTTGATGACTCACCAAGAATGTGTCATGGCAATGGGCACAGCCTACCCTGCACATGCCTGGCATGGATAGAACTGGAGGTGTAATAGGGCTTGGAGCAAGATTAATAATACGTTTACAATTTGGCCTGGGACAAGCAATACGCTGTGAAGAACTCTTGCATATGAGTAGACAATTGCATGGACATCGTACATATTTCTTTCCAGGTGGAGCATTACGTATAGGCTGTGTAAGAAAAGTGAAGACTCATGATTAATTAACATTGCAATAACATTAACATTGCTACCTACTAGTAAACAAACTATAAACAAGAAATGATCTTTGGAAACGTACTGTAGCCTCGTTACATTGACAGCACTTAACGACATGCTGATCCCTCTTTCCGGAAATATCTATCATCGCTTGACAAACTCTGCAGGTAACCATTGGCATGCCACCCTGGATGGCGGACTGATACGGCGGTGGCAACTCATCCGGACCGATCGTAGAGACAGTGTGTACATTGGACTGTGTTTCGTCTGCAATGACAAACAAGATAATGATATTCTCTTGGCGGCGATTCTCGGACGCGAACGCATTCTCGCAAGCGAACGGCGTGCAAAACGGTGTTACCGTACCGCCGATCGCATCGTTGCTGTGCGAGCTATATGTGACGTTCTCATTTTTCAGCAGCGGCTGCCGCTCGCCCTCCTTGCCGTCTCCCATGTCGAACGACGATGGGACCAACTCACTGCCACGGCACGACGAACACGATTCGTTTCTATTGTTTGACAGAACAGCTCCCGGTGCATCGATGACAAGGATGACAAAACACGAATCCCCCCCGTCGCCCCCGTATCGTCCACGACGTCGCACGAATATAGAGGAGAAATCGCGGTCCTCGCTGTGGGTCTCGTCTGCTCGAGAGAAAGAAAATTCGCACTATCCACGCTTAAAGCAGAATGAATGTATCCGCTTGGAGTTGGCGGGAGAGAGACGGTAGATTAAAATTGCTCTAAAATCGTGCAGGAGGCGCGGCCGAGAAACAAATGATTGTAGGACAACGTTAGATGAGTTTCGGAACGTCGCAGACATTTTCGTTTTTCCTGACGTTGGCTGCACTGCATCGGATCATATTGGAGTCGATATCAGAGCAAAGAAACTTGAGAGCATCAGCCATCCCGGCCTTTTTCGTTAATGTTTACATCAGCGCACCAACATTCTTTTTTGCGATATAGGAACTAAATACCACGTTTATTTTGCGAAATTGTCGATAAAATTGTATCGAAAAATAGATGTGGTGCGAGTCCGTGTTAAATCGCGGTGTCAAAAACAGATAGATGTCAATCCGTGCTACATCTACAATTGTGGGTTTTAACTTGTTTTTATGTTTGTATCATAAACTCGCATTTATACATATTCATTTTTGATATCGCGAATCAACACGACTCGCATCACATCTATTTTCGACGTTGCGATTTTATCGTCAGTACGACGTTATGTAGTTCTCAAATTGAAAATGAATGTACTGGCGTTAGTGTACTGGTTATTTCGACGGTCCCCAAAAAAATATGGGATGATGCTCATTGATTGAAATTTTTTACTCTGACAAAACGGAACGCACATCGAGATTGGTTATGAGACGAGGCACACAATTCTTTTATAAAGTACCCTCAAGTTCAATTTAATTTACGTTGATTGTTAAAACGGTGAAAGAGTTAACGAGGCAATTGTGTCGTCTTTTCGACCAACGTTAAAGGAAATCACGAGGACCACGACGAATCTCACAATTGTTTTGTCGGAGTTACACGTAATCAGTGTGTAAACAGGAAAACACATATAATTCAGCATTTCATAATAATTATGGAGACCATTAAACATTTATGGAATGTCAATCAATTCATAATGAAGCTAAAATGTCCATTGGTTACAGATTTACAGATGTTTTACATGTAATTTCCTGCATGCTTTTTACTTATATTATTTATAATAATATATAAATACAGTTATATATAAATATAAAGAAATATTAAAAATCTGTTTGTGATAAAAATTTTAACATTATTACTTGATTACATTAAATATTATTTGAGACATGTAGAAATTAAAATAATTTTGTTAAAAATAACTTCATAATTATATTTTGATAATAAATTTAAATAATCTGGAGAGAGAAATAAATTATACTGTTATACACATATATTGTGGATTTAAAAGAATTTCTTTTAATATTTATTAAAATGTTTTCAGGCAGAAATGTAAAAATTTTGGTAACAGTATAGAGTTACCACAACAGAATTTTGGATCATCAACAGCATGTTCGCATTGTGGGTCACTTTGGAGTACAGTGGATCATCAAGTTCGGATAGCAAAAGGCAGAAAAATGTCTAAATCAGTGAAAAAGATTGTACGATACATAAAGGAAAATCCAGATCAAAAGATTCCAAAAATTCGTGCAACCTTAGTGCAGAAATCTATAAAAAATGAGATGAATAGATTGGTTATTAAATGTTCTATTTGTTCCAAGAATACTGAGTTACCATTCAAAAAGAAAAGTCATTTAAAGCCAGTAAAGTTGAATAATTCACAAATAGAAACACCGCAAAGTAATCATAAAAAGAAAAAAAAGAAATCTAAGGACAAAACTGCTGGTTTAAATATCTCAGGTTGTACGCCTGTATTACAATTGAACAAGAAAGACAATAATGTAACGCCTACAATATCGCCTGCGATCACACCTAAAATAATTTCAAGTAACAAGAAATCTATTTCCCCTAAAACATCTAAGAAATTGAATATAGAACGATTAAAACGTATTATGGAAAATAAAACACCTTCAAAAACAAAAAACTTACATAGTTTTCTAGCTGAGTTATGTTGAAAAAAAAAAATATATATATATATATGTGTATATGTTGTAAATATAATATGTATAATAATGGATAATAACATTTTTTAATAAAAAGAATAAAATAAGTATCTGAATTTAACTATTAGAAATATAATTAAAATTTTGAATTTAGAGCTATATCTTTAAAAATATTAGCATATGGAAGTGGATATAAGGGGGTATTCTTCTTCTAAAACACATTTTACATTATTAATATAATTTTTGAGGCTTTTCCAAGTTGCTAAGTTAATTTTATTCTTTAATTTAAAGATGACTAATGTTCACAACTCAAAATATAAATCTTTATTATAAATATTTTATTATAATAAAAATATTTTTAAGATTTAAATAACGATTGTAAATATAATTCTTACTAATTATGATTAGAAAGAAATCATGAATGTTTTTAAACTAAATTGTCTATTTCTTGAAAAACAATAATATAAAGCAGAAATAAATACGTATTTTCAAACAATTATACAATATATAACTCCCATTAACAATTATTTTATCTATCAAGAAGTAAAGAAACGTTGATTGTATCATTTCACATCTTCAGTTAACAAGTAGAATACATAAAGAATACTATTTCTTCTCGCTGAATGTTTGCGAATGAGACGTTGAATTAACATATAAATCACACCACATCGAAAGGTAAACAAGTTTATAACTAAGTGACGTTCGTATTGCACTACTCCTGTTCCTACATTATTTTCCTACATTATTTTCGCTGTAGTCCTACATTATTTTCACTTTGTGGTCTTGTGGTCCATGCAAATAAAATAAATACACTATACAATATACGATTTGTCACTTATGGCTCCGGATACGCGCGTCCGTTTTTTTTTTTCGAGATTCTCCGCAGTCACTCCAATGGAATCTCCTGCTTTACGACCTGCAACATCGGAGGATACTTTATGCACGGCGAAGTTGTAGAATTTTAATGTATTCCCGCAGCACATACTTCGCTCGTATCTTATTTACTTCGATATCCGCATAAAAAAGACAACTCACATAGGATAGGGAAATCGTTATTTACGCAGTGGGAAGCTGCGAATGGCCGCGCGGATCCACAATATTGGACATTAAATTTTTATTTCGCTTTAAATAGCACATATAGGCAGCATATCCAATAGAATTCTTTTAATTTTTAGAATGAGAATTATTATATCAAAAATTGACAAATGAATGAAATGTATTAGCTTTATCCATACATTTAAATAATTTCGAATTCATAATGTATACTTTATCAAATATCGTATTTTATCAAATTATTATGGAATATTTTTATGTAGAACTATGTAAAATATAATTTAACTGTTTATGCGATTCATTAGGACATTATTTTGAAATTCCGCCTAAAAAAATAATTGATATTACGAATTTAAATATCTAACGTTAAAATAAGATTTCATTAAAACATTTCTTCAACTATATAATTATCTATTATTTTATAATTTCTCTTTAATTATACAATAATCCATTATTTTATTTTATAATTATCTCTAATTATCTCTAGCTTCTATATATATTTGTGCTCGAATTAATTAATTAAATTCCAAATATAAAACATCTGCTGTAATGCATTTTAATTCCTATTATTAATTATATTTTTCTTTAATTTCTTAATTTCAACAGACTAAAATAAAATTTTATTCTACAAAAGAACAAAATAGAAAAGAATTTTTTTTTTAAATATAGAGAACAATTTTACACAATATATAGATTATAAATTGAATTTCATTTAGAATATATATTTAGAATATATATTCTCGTTGATTCTTCTGCTCATCTATCCTTCATAGTGCACTCGGAAAGAATTATAATATCGCAAAACATCAGCAATACAAGATACGTTCGATAGCGGTTTGCGGCGACTTATTCACTTTTACGATTTTGTCGAATTCACTTTACGAATGTCTCGTGCACGCAGGAATTCTACTTTCATGCAACTGCTATGTTAATTCGGTCAGTAGGTCTCGGCAGGAGGTGCGAGGAGGAACCGAAAGAACTGAAGGAACAGACTGGCAACAGCGGCGGAGGAGGAAAAGGAGGATCAAGAAGACACAGAGGAATCGTGTTAGTCACCTGAATGCAAGCCTCGAGGTAATCCCGCTCGGACATTTCCTGGTCCTTCGCAGGGGGAACTTTTCCCCGTCGGCGCAACTCTTGCTTGGCGTCGTTCAAGTCAAAGATTGCCACGGGATCCAGCCTGCCCTTGAGCACCAGGCCCGCCAAGTATTCAATGTAGTGCTGCCTGCGGGGGAAAAGTACCCAAGATTTTAGTCAGGCCCACGACATGCGGTTCCCCGCCTATGTTTACCTTAACCAGATCGTTCCTGTAATACTCCGGGTCGCGCCCGTACCAGTTCGCGGGCAGTTTCAGCCCGGCGCGTCGCACGCACATTTCGAGATCGTCCATGTTTAGCAAGGGCAGCGGTTCCAGCTGCGTCAAACGGATCTTTCGAACTAGATACTCGACGTAATGAATCCTGAGAGATACATGGAGGATCTCGTTATAACGATCGAGGAGGAGAAATAAGAAAATGGGATAGGAAAAGATAGTGGCTTCACTGCGAGATCGTTCGAAAAAAATGCCTGGAATCGCCGCAAGATTAGGACCGATAAGTATTCCCAATAATATACTCGTGAATGAGGATGCGTTCAGGAATTCAGAGGACATATGTCTTGTTTTTTGTTGTTCATCGAATTAAACAAAGATAAAATGATACCTGGATGCATCTGAGAAAAATTTCTGAACGCAGCCTGAAATTCTAAAGCTGATTGACGAACGCGTCGCGGATTGTATGTACTATTTGGAATCTTCTCTATCAAGATTCAAGGTTTTGATTTCGAAGAATTACTGAAATAATTTTAATTGTACTACTAGTAAAACTATTTAGATACTAGTAAAACTATTTCTATAAATAATTTTTCAGTTATTTATGAAAGAAAGAAATACATATAATATTATAGTATTTACAATCTTAATTGAATTTTTCTGTTACAACTATTATTAGCAACCTTTATTATTATTTATAATTTTATTATCATTTATAATTGAAATGGATAATGAGTTAAATAAGTAAGTTTTTCAAAACAGATTTCAAAATTTTATCTTTTAGCTTTATAGTCTATCAACTCAAGTTTTAATTTTATAAACATTTATAAAAATTATTATTTATTTAGAAAAATTTGTAGCGAATATCGAGTTTACTGTGATGGAGCTTACCTGCACAAACCAGCGTGACCCTCGATAACATCGAAATTGCATACAGCATCCACGACCCCGGTCGGCGTTTCTTTCTGCAGTTGAACCTTGCATTTGCGTTGTCCGACGGGACCTTCGGTGTCGTAATTGATGCCGTTTTCTCTGAGCAACTGCTGCAACTGCGCCGGCTCCTTATCACGAAGGTAGAAGAGGCAGTTGCGTGGATGGTGGGCGTGCAGGCCCAGTTTAGCGCAATAAGGGCTGACCGCACATTTTGCTCCCATCATGAAAGCCTTGCCGCAACCGCAGCAAAACTCATATTTACACTGGCAGCACGTGAAATGCATGCAACCTATAAAAATTCACGAGCCCTCTTTTTTTTTAGCGAGCTTCGAAAAATGTTCCTGTGATATGCATATCGAATAATTTAGAAAAAATATCTCGCCCCATATTTTAAACTCACCCGAGATCGATAAAAAAAATAACGTGGTATTAAAATGGCCCGCGTATATTAAGATAATATTTGAAATCAACATTCATTAATTCTTTCATTACCATATTGTTTTTATAAAATAAAAGTAATAACTACTGCGTATTCTGCAATTTTTATAATAATGGTTTTCTTTTAAAAATATTTAATAAAGAAAGAAGAAGTAATTCTTTTTATGCAAGAAATACAAATTAAACATTTAGGACACTTAAACAATTAAAGTCGAGAATTGAATAATAAAATTTCGTAATAAATAAGATTGAATAAATGTAAATTATCTTTGCAGTAAAGTGTAACATTATTATCTCTTCAAAACAGAATAAAAATAATCATTGCGGAATTTTATGTAGTAATGGTTTTCTTTTAGAAATATTTAATGTCAAAGAAAAGTGTTACGAAGCAATTTTTTTTGAAAGACGCCAATTAAACTTAAATAATTAAAATTGAGAATTAAGTGATAAAATCTCAAAACAATAAAATTAAATTAATGTAAAATTGTTTTCTTATTACTATCTTTGCAGTAAAGTGTAATAGTTAATAATTATTACCTCCTCGAGACAGCGAATAACGAAACTTGCATTTAGGACAATCGATGCCATTGTCGGCCAAATGTTTGGCTAAACCTGCGGCTTGATTGTCGGGATCATTCTCGTCCTTCCAAGCGGCAAATTTCTCGCATGAAATTCCTTCATGTTGTTTTTCCCACTAAAGTAGACATGCAAAAATAAATTATTGCCTTCTTGTTTAATATCAACATTATCAAAATCATAAAAGTTTCATACATACTGGTCTTCGGCAAAAAGCACAAGTGACAGATCGACAATCAGGACAAATTAAGCGCTTGTGATCAGGATCGGCATAAAATCCGCTTGAACACTGGAAAATAATTTTTTTTATATATTTTAATAATAATTTTATATATTTAATAATTTTTTTTATATATTTTTTAAATATTGAATTTGAAGATTGTAATTAAATAATTACCTGAATACACCATTTAAAATTTGGATCCTGCATCAGAGTCCGATCTCTGAGTTTTCTCTGAAAGAGCTCATGAATTGGCGGATCCAGCAGGGTCTTCAATTGGATGTCCAAATTGCTGAAATACTCTAAAACTTCGTCTTCGCTCGCATCCTTGAGATTAGGTTCCTTACAATATGGACAAACGGCATCTGTGATGTTTCTGTCGCTGATCTGAATAGTGAAGTAATTCTTCGCGCATTCGTTGCAGCAGCGATGTACGCACTTTAGCATGGACACTATCTAAGTGAGAAAAATTTACAAGTAGAGTAAAAAGAAATTAAAAAATGACAATACGCTTTCTTGTTGATATCTCTTGTCTGATTTTTGATTATTTTAATAAACTAGAATAAAATTTGTAAAATAAGATTTGCAAAGGTGAATAAATTTAGATAGAAATTTAAGAACACAAGAAAGTGACATTTCTTTTTTGAAATTAATCAAGAAGTTTTACTTTTCGCATTCTTTAATTTTCCAGATTCCTCGCGATGGACTGAATACTCACTTGACTCATTGCGAAACGACCAGTGCACAGCTCGCATTCCTGCTGCAAGAAGGCTAGCGCGGATTCTATGCTGGAGCATTCTTTCGCGGCCTGGAGTGCTTCGGTGTCCCCGAACTTGAGAGTTAGTAAACTAGCGGCAACCTCGGCCTCATCGTAATTCGCGGCTCGACCCTCTGCCAGGAGACGACGCGCTATTCTCTGCACACGTGATGGACATAAGATTGCTCCGATATCGGCACGTACGTAGTTTCCATATATGGTATAAAAAGGATATTTTAGCTTCGTCTACAAATCTCGACCTAAAGTGAAAAGCTTGAGATCTATCGTTTATCGATATATAAACATGGACCATTTACAAGTCTGTGCATGTAATTAGTACAATATAAGCAGCATTTTGGAAATTATGGAGTATATTGTGCAATATTGACATTTTCTTCACATCTAAATTCAATAGATGAATTATGAAGAATAAAATGAAGTATTCTGTTGCTTAAATTAAAATTATTTTGAAAATAGGAAGTTCAAAATTTTTGTCATGCAAGAGAAGACCGCACCAACGTCTAAAAACGAGCTCTCTTTCATTTGATAAATATTAGGTGTAGTAAAAAGAAATCCATTATTTTTCCATTCAATTTCATGCAAAAATAATGGATTTCTTTTTACTACACCTAATATAAAAAACATAAGTCTCAACTAAAATATCAACATTTCATCTACTACTAAAATAAAACGATTAATTGATATATTTATAATAGATGCTTATTCATATATAGAACACCTTAAATATTTTACATTTAAAATATGAAGAATATAATATTAATATATATAAATAATCGAACATAATATTCAATTTCCTAAGTAATCAAATACCATCATATTTTAGAAGATAAGTAATATTTCCATTCCTTACAGACAATGAATTAGTCACAATACTTACCTTCGCGTTAGCTACATCTCGTTACAGTTAAATGATTAACCCATTAACGCGCGGTTAAAATTGAGAGAACACCTATTTGTGTTCGATCCCCTTTCCCACCCACTTGACATTTCGAGCTGTTTATAGACATTGGCCTGCCAATGATAGAAAAGGCCGGTTCTTGGCGGCTCGAACATTCGCGAGGACTTTTTGGCAACTGACATTTTCTACGAGGGAGAGGGGAGGGTCGTGTATCACTTTGGCAACTCTCGTCTACTGACCTCCCGCTCCGTTTTGGGAGATCCTTGTCTCTTGCACCTGATGTTTTCCCTTTCGGCATTCTCTTCGCCCTCGAACCGACGGATGAAACTGGCTACGAGGGAAAATCGTTTCTTGGGCGCTCGAGCCCGATCCACCCTCTTTAATGTATCATTCTCGATTTTGGTACTCTCTTTACTACCCATGCTCGCCCTTCGACCTACTTTCACGCGTTTATCTCGTGACTCGCGATTCGTGATTTTCAGTGTCTTTATCGCATCGGTCTGCATTGTTGACTGATCCCTTTGCTCGATTTCGCTGGCGACTTCAAGCTTTGTGTCATCCTTTTTCAAGTTATTCGTTTGTGACTGGATATTTTCTTTAGAATTTGTATTCTGCTTGATATTCGCTAAAGATGCTGTCGCCGAATCTATTACAGCAATGTTAGAATCTGCTTTAAGATTCTGAGAAATTTCTAATGTCTTTTCATTAATTTCCGAGTTTATTTCCGACCGAGGTAATTCTACGACCATAGTAATAGTTGGTGTCTTCAACTTATTTTCTTTATCTTTTTGCGTAACCTGAAAATTACTCTCCATTCTGTTTGCAATGATGGCTTCATTGCCATTTATTTCGTTGTGTATTATAACGTCGGTCTCTTTATCAAGCACTTCAACTCGTTGCAAAGTTTCGACTTGTTCATTCATCTCTTCCCTTTCGGACGATAATTCTTCATATACATCTTCCACCGAATCTTCCAATTCACTTGACTTAATCTCCTGTTCATCGACTGAGTCTTTGGACGATGTAGAATCATGATCGTGGCTTTCCGTCTCGTACGAATAAGTGACGGCCTCACTTTCCTCGGATTCGCTTGTGCGTTCTTCTTCAGACTCCGATATTTCAGACCTTATCTCATTTAGCGTTTTCTCCAACAACAACTCCGCGTCCGTGAACTCCTCGACAGAATTGTATTCCGAGTTATGATCAGAAATGTACTTCGCTGTTCCTGTATCTTCATCCTCTTCAGAACACTCGGAATCGGAGCTGAAAGCATCCGAGCTTTCCTCGATTGCGTTTTCGACTTCCAATTGTTTGCCAAGATCCGCGGACGGATCGTTATGCGTCGAGTTCGACACTTGTGAATTCTCGTTTAATTCCGATTCTATTGACTTAACTTTCGGAGGTTCTTCGGTTTTTTCATTTTCCACAGTACTTTCTTTAGCATGATTCTCTTCCAAGATTTGCTTTTCTTTCACATTTTCTGTAATTTCTGTAATTTTAATCGCTCTATCATTAGATTGAATTTGATTTCTCTTCAGTTTGTTAGAATCCTTAGAATCAATTTTCTGTATGGTTGGCAAGTTCGATACATTAGCTTTTTTCGGAATTTTTAAAGATAATTTCGAAATTGCTGGCAACATTATTGGCAATTTAGTTGATGCGCTCTTTAATAAAGACGTGTCATTTAAATTTATTTTAGAAAAGTTTGATGAAGCACTATCTGTTAATTGCGTGATTTTTCGTCGTAGAATGGGTATTTTTGACGGTAAAAACGATTTAGATTTTAAATTACATTTTTCCATTTTTATTAAAACTTTATCGTCGTTCGAAATTTCAATTTTGTGATTTATCTTCTTTATTGCTCGATTTTCAAAAGTCTCCGCTTTTTTCGAGCCTCCCGGATTTTTATTTTGAATATCTTCAATAATTTTGTTTTTAGGATATTCCGGTGTTCTCTTTTTAAAATTTTCCAATTTATTTCCATTATATTTTTTAATAATAGGTACTTTAGTTTGCGGTTCGAGATTGGTCACGTTATTGACTATCGATATTTTTTCTAAACCGGACATAGAAACCTTTTTATTATCATTTACTTTAATATCTGCCGCAGTTTTTTGCACGCTATTTAATGATTGTTTAACAGTTTTATCTGGTTCTTTTACAACTAATTTATTTTTATTGTCTGTCTTATTGTTCGCGATATACGTGGGCTTTAAGAGTTCTTTAATTCGCGATTTATCGGACTGCATTGCTCGATTCGACTTTTTAGTAATCTCGTTAACCGTTGCTTTCGCTTTTGTGACGGTCGTATTGTACGGACTTGCGCTTTTCCGTGTTAAATTTTTTCTCGGTACGCTTGCTGATTTTTTTACTATCTTAACGGGCGACTTTCTTCGGACGATCTTTTTAAGAGGCGATCTCGATCTACGACTCACGACTTTCGCGATCACGCTTTTACGAGATTGATTTACTTGTTCTGTATTTTTTTCTATCAAACTTTCATTATTCGATAATTTTGATGGCTCAACCTGTTCGTTAGATGCTATGATTGAAATTTCATTTCCGGACGAATCGACATTTTTCGCATTCTCCACTCTATCAACACCTTCGATCTGACCCGTTTCGCGTTCAACGATATTTGCGATATTTTTTACCGGCGCACAATCATTTACTGTTGTTACTGGCGATTCTGAGACCTTTATTTCAAAAGTGTCAGGTATTCCGGGCGTCGCGTCGTTGACATTTGCTATAATAGAATCCGAGAAGGAGTTTTCGTTGGCTGTTGAAGCGATATTTCTCCCCTCAGTCGGGGTTGTAAAGAATATATTGAAATTTTTAAGCGCATGTAAGATATTTCTTGTCGTTGAATTTGACATTTTTATGTCTTGTCTCTTGTCATTATGAGATTGAGAAACTTCGTCTCTGAGATGAAGTTCCTCGTCGCGATTTATGGGATGTGAAATACTTTTTCTCGATTCTAAAGAAAGAATATGTTCGACAGATAATCGAGGAGACGCGTTATCTGGTATGTCATTATTATTATTTGATAATTTACTTAATTGATTATGTACATTTTCATCGGGGAGTTTATTACTATTTGCAGAGTTGTTATCAATAGATTTTGAAATTTCAGGAATAGACACTGTTTTACTATTCTCTGGAATTTTGATGCCTTTTGAAGTTTTAAGGTCATTAAAACTGTTTGATATTTCAAGATTCGAAATATTTTTAGAGTAAGTATTAACATCAAGATTATTTTTTGATAAAGAGGGTGATATTATTTTTGTATGTGTTATATGATTATGTGGAAGTGTTATTTCTTGATTTTTTGTCGAATTAAATAATTGATCTTGATTTATAATATCCTGTGAATCTGTTAAAGATTGAACATCTGAGGTTTGTTCAATCATTAAATTGTCAGATTTTGCCAAGACAAATGTAATTTCCTTCTCTTGATTATGTAGATTATTTAAATTCATTTCCATGGCGGCATGCGAGTGTATTAATGGTGGTACGGTACTTTCAATAGTTCGCGATTGAGTAATGGATAAATTATTGGTCGTATTTTGTTCAACAGGCACATTTTCTTTCAACGTAGTTTCATTTTTATCGTCGCTCGCGGGAGTGTGATATGTGACCGAAATTGTCTGTTCTACTTTTTCCGAAACGTGCACCGCATTTTTCGAAACGATCGGCTTTGTATCATTTTTATCATGACGCAATGTCGTTTCTTGATCATCGAATATTTCGACGAGCGGTGATTTAATATCGAGAGAATGATCAGATGAATTTATTTTTGCGAGAGATAAAGTAGATAAAGTTGATGAAGCTGATGTTGAAACATGCGCATGAGATGAATCGTTTAATTGTCGCTCGTCTGATTTGTTAATATCCTGTTTATTTGCCATATTAGTCACGTTCATTATTACTTCATGTGAAACAGTCGACTGATCGGTGTTAGAATTATGAACGATCGATTCCTCTGATAAAACATTTATTTCCGTTATTGATTGAACAGCAGATTTAAAATTATTTATAGAAGCTAATGAATTTTTGTCTCGTAACAAGTTATTTTTTAGGAGTGAATCAATGTCCGTATCAACGAGAAGCTTTTCATGAGATGTTTTTTCGGAAGAGCTTTCTGCTTCCTTTGATGACGATGATGTATCAGTCGAGCAATTATCAACAGATGTAAGCTCGAGAGATTTTTGGACGAGAGATTGATCATGCGTTGAAGATATTATTAACGGTTGCACGTGAAAATTCAATAATTCACCTGAATGTATTTCCTCAACTGATCTTGCCTTCGACACGATTTCGTCTCCAACAGATTCTCCTTGATTATTATTTCTTGCAAACATGTCAACTATCTCTAAAGAATTCTTACGTGAATATATTTCCCCGACGACGTCCGTTTGTGACGCTTCAGCTATTTCTACATTTGATGTTACCGCCTCGTTCATGACCCGAGATTCTTCAAGAGTGTCTTTGTCCATTACATCCATCGAATCGGAAAACGTCAGATCCGTTGCGATGTTAGTTTGCGAAATGTTAGACTCGTCCGCGTCTGTACCTACCGATCTGACATCCTGATGTTGTTGCTTAATGTCTGGAACGCTCGACCGAGACTTCACCATCCGAGATTCCGAAATCTTAGATCTTGCGATTTCCTTATCGATAATCTTGTTGCTTTTCAATTTTTCGGGACTTTTTTCCAAATCTTTACCTTCTTGACCTTTTTCCGAAAGTGACTGCGATCCAGTTTTATTTTCAAGCACGGCTGCGGAAACGGACTTTTGCTCAGCATCAATTCTTGAAAGAACATCTGTTACCATTGACTTCTGAAGAGTGTTAATGTTCGTCCTGTCAGTGATTTCGGCCTCAGTGATTTCGACGTCAATTTCATGGTCATCAATTTTCATGCTGTGTAAAGTATTTAACTGGTTCATAAGTTGCACATCAGAAGTTACGTTGACATCACCTTTCTCGGGTGACAGCATTTGCATCGCTGTTATGAACGGCGTCAAAAATTGTTCCGGCAGTGATTTCACGGCAGACAGCAGAGCTTCCACCGCTACGTTGTGCGGCTCGTTATTCTGCGTGGGGATTTCCTTTATGACACGCTGATCAGATTGCTCCCGTGCGGAAAGATCCCTTTCGGATGCGCTCGCGTGTACTTTCTCCGTCACGTTCGCCGTATCCGCGATTGAGGATTCGTCCCACGATGCATGCTGCGGCAATATATCGGCTCGTTGGGGAACACTCGAATTTGGGAAAGAGATACGAAGTGTTCCGCTCAATTCTACAGACTTCCCAACTTCAACAAGTGATTCGCTGTTCTCCATCGCGGTGCTCTGTCTTGCTATATCAGAAGGTAATTCAGGACCACTCAAAGTTTCCTGGCGCGTAGAAGAGGACTGACCCGGTTTCGTATTATTCGTTGTGTCAAGCGCAGGAGTTCTGTGTGATGAGGATACTTCAACTCCGGCGTTATTTGGTAATAATCTTTCCTGTTCCTCCGGTAAATTCGTAACTTCCATCGCTGCAATTTCATCGATCGATATAGGCGTGTCAGCACGCGTTTCTCTCGTCTCTTCCTGCAACCGCGCGGTTTGTTTCACTTCATCATTCTTCTGACCAACGAATTTTAGCAGATTGGATTTACTAATTTGCACAACACTTTTGTCAGCATCAATCGTCGATGATTCTCCAGTTGAATCATCAGCGTTGTCAATTTTTGAGGAGTATTTAAGCGTGTATAAGGAGTCCATTGTACTCTTCGTGAGATCATCGACTGTGGATGCGGGAATTTCTATAGGCAACGCGGCATCTACTTGGTCCAAGCTTTCTGTTGATTTCGTAGTGTTCAACGAGTACTTTAAATCATCCCGCGAATCTACGGTCATCTGTTCTTGCCGCGTGATCGTAAGATTGCTTGGCTCCGCTACGTCGAGTGCTTGTACGGCCCTTGGGACCAGATTTGCATCGATTAGAACAGTGGGCTCATCAGAGTGGTCGTACAGATTATCAGACTTATTATTACCCAATTTATTCGGGGGATCTTTCTCGTGTCGCCAGTTATCTGTCAGTTCTCTGAGGGCTGCCAGTTGCTTTTGAAAGTCGGCTTGCAACGCCACGAAATGATCAACAATTGGTGACATTACCTGCTTCTGCGCTTCCGTATCGGACACATTCGAAACTTGTTCCGTGGAACCAATCCCTGTCCCACCACCGACCGCACCCGCTGCGTCTGCGGCAAAAAGAAAAATCGGCGCATATCGATAATCTTTATTTATTCCTCGAATATTAAGTCCTTATGATTTTTTTATATATGTGCCGGTAAATAAAATAAATACAAATTTAAAATAGAGTACTAGGTCTAGCGATAAATACGAGTAATAAGTCTAGCGATAATGCGCTAGATAGTTACATTTGATAAAATAATATTAAGAAGGATTAATTTTATTAGCCCTCAAATGTGAGTCAAAAGACGAGTCGAGCTAAACTTTTATTAATTCTATTTTAATTTTGTTATTTCAATTTCAAGAGTCTTTATTCTTGTTAATTTAAAATATTTAATCTTTCACTTTTAATTTTCTAAGATTATATATATTTTTCTATTGCATATAAGGAAAATATAAGTTCTAATAGTAAGTTCTAATAGTAAATTGTAGTACATCGTAAGCAATATTGATTAGTAAAATTTCATATTTCAGATTGCATATAAAATGGAAAAAATAGATATCAATATATTTTTAAAATCTATAAATATTAAATAATAACAGAATATATAAAAATGATGCTTACTATAAAATAATATTAACATATTTTCTTTTAATATCAAATATTTAAATATTGAAACATTGAAAAATATTATAAATTATCATAATTGACGTATATCAAACATTCACTGACCTTCGTGCGGTGCAGCCTCCTCATTTTCCATCCCGACCGGAGGACCCCAAATCCTCATTAAAAAGGGTTTGAGCTGATTCTTCTGCAGCTCAAGCAGAGTGGTATCTTCGATACCAGCGTTATTATCGAGAGCTCTGATAACGTCTGTGAGCGCAAAATTTCCCTTTGCCATGATCTGTTCGCACTACCAATCGAAAAGATGACAAATTAATGATGATCAAAGTAATCTCATCAAAGATTTTAAATATTTAAATTTTTCCTCGCACGCACTTTCTGCTGCCTGCGTTGAATAGCTATCGCAACTGCATTCCACATGTCGCCCTTGACTAATCGTAGGGCCTCTTTCGCCTCGGCCGGTGAGAGCACACCGATGCTGTTCTGCTTCAATTCTTTGCCCTGCGCGGTCACCAAAACCTGCACAGTCTCTACCAGATGCGGCCACTGCGTCTGAAGCCACTCGATAGGATTCGATGCGCCTTGCGCCAAAGCGACTTGAACGTCATCGGTCATAAATCCTTGCTTCTCGGCTTCCCGTAGGAGCTCCACTATCTCCAATCCTTGACGAGTCAACGTGGAGACTGCTTGACTTGTACTGGAACCTGCTTCCGTGTATCTAGATTGGCTGGGTTCCTGAAACCAGTAAAAGCACATTGCCATCAATAATTACCTCATCAAAAATTGGCAAAAGCATAAGATTGCAGTGAACGATGTTACTTGATATGGAGCTTGTCACAATATAGTGGAGTTCCACCATCATAGATTATCTTTAATATGCTGTTAAAGTGCGTGTTTAAATTAATATACCAGAAGTAGCAGCAGCTGTAAATGTATTACGCAAATAAGCATAATAAATATACATAAAGCGATCTATTAAGCGATTGGAGGATGCTAAAAAAATTAAAATATCATCCTGCCTACGCTCACACCGAGGCTAATTATTGCAACGGTTAGATCGAGAATGACGAAGTGTACAAAGAAAAATTCGTCAGGCTTGAGTTCGTAAGCGAGTTTACCCTGGAACGATAATAAAGGTGGGACGAGTCGATGGAGTTTCTTCTGGTCCGCTCTCTACTTCGATGATCGATTATCAACTGCTGAAGATACTGTTCCTGCAATGCTCGTGGATACAAATCGGGACTATTTACGAATCCGGCTTGTTCCTGAAACAAATGCTTCATCTTGTTCCTTTATTAGAACGCACAAAGACCGTGATCGATCACGTATGAAGCGGAAGATGCAAAACGTCTTATTTCTACTAAAAAATATTTTATCGATGATTTTTTTGAACGTAGAACGTAGTTTTTCCGATTGCTTTTATTTAATATTTAATTATGTTTTAATTTATTCGCAAATTTTCGCTCACCTCACCATCGCTATCATCATAATATGAATAACTCTTTGACGTTGTTGTCGACGCGGATCTTCTGAGAGTCCCTTTTGCAGGGAGATAGTCATAAGTCTAAAATATTTTAATGCAAAATTTATTTTCATCTAATCTTCTGTTTAAGTAATATTTTCGTCCATATTTGTTCGTAGAATATTTCACAAACATAAATAATATCTTACTCAAACAATTCTTACTTGGGTCGAGATGTTCTGCGGTGGAGGAGACGTTCCCGTAGATACCGAATGGCTTTTTAAAAGTTTTCCTCGAAGTTTTTCCTCATCTGACGTATTGTCTGCCTTAGAAGTATTCGCAACCGAAGAAGATGTTAACACCGAGGATGATTCTGAGGACAAATTCCTATCGACTGGCGATGTCGTGTTTACCGCCTCTTTTGCTTGCGAAGCTACAGCTGTGATCGTAGTTTCAGAGTTCTCTACGAGAGAATCATCTGGAGCAATCGCTTCTGAAAATCATAAATTTGCCCCATGATTCAGTGTGATTGTAAATTATTTTACGCTATAAGTTAAATTATATATGTTTATGGAGATATAAACTCGATCAATACTATCGCGTTTCCAATAGGATATTTTTGTGCATCATTTTCAAAGTCAACTCAAAATATATTCATGATATTTTTATCATTTCTACAAACAAAAAGAAAAAATAAAATCGAGAAATAAATAAATACTGCTGGAAAATTTTAGTATATAGATAAGATAAAAATATTGATATTACTCGTATATATACATGACTTTTTTCTATTAATTAGTTACTCTTAATTAAAAAAAATCTATTAATTTGCCAATCTATTAGGTACCGCCATAAATAAACATATTGTGTATTTAAAACATATGACATGCTATTTGTAATTATCACAATTAATATTAAGTATTAATATATATTAGTAATATGATAATATATTAATATTTGACAATAAACTAATATGCAAAATCGATTTTGACAGATTTTAAAAGAAATAAATTTTAACAAAACTTTACTGCAGTATAATTTCTTTATAATGAATAAATCTTTTGCCATTGACACATTTTTTAGTGTCGTGGAGCCAAATGCTTTGGCAGTGACTTCCGATCCATCGATGGTTTATCCCGGAGTAAAGGAACATATGCCAAATGCACGCTCGTGCTTGAAACCGCTTGAATGAATAATATAATGCCTCAGACATGAACAAAAGATGGCCGAATTTCAAATACGACTATGCATTTGGTGCCATTGATAGCGTTGTACGAAAAACAGTTTCCATGTCTCTTTATTATTCATCCAAGGGAATACATCGAAGGTGAAGGACAATCAGTTGTACGGCTAATGACTGCCGCTTTACATAAAAATAAAAAAAGAGAGATAAAAAGAGAGATAAAGAGAGAGACAGAGAGAGAGAGAGAAAAAGAGAAAAAGAAAGAGAGACGTGTACAAATGTAATCCGGGTTATCCGCATTTCTAGACAGGAATACGCGGGTGGGCATCACATAGAATGGAAGCGTCACGCGTGACGTCACTTGGACAACTTGGTACCGAAGGAAAAGCTGATTTTACGCTTCGGTCTACCTTTATTCTTAACAGATCCGCTGTCGCCGCTCTCTTCGCTGTTGGAGATCTTCTTGGTCTGTTTCTCGGAATCATGATTGGGATCACCGACGTTATTTGATATCTCATTTTTCGGTGCTCGCAGCTCAATCGGCTCGGTTATGGGGTCATCGTTCAAGATGTTTGGTGGCAAAGCGCTACTCTTCGTTTTGCAGCAAACCACGCAGACACGATCGTTGATCTTGTTGATGAAGGTGCAATGCTCGCAAGCCCATTCCTCTTTCGGAATTTCCATTACGACTGTCTCATCGGATGCGATTTTCTTCGATGATGCATTTGTACTTCCGACCATGTCTCTCTTTTCTGTCTTTGGTTCCTTCTGAGATTGAGACGTTCGCGTTTGCTGCTGTTTCATCTCAGTACTGTCCTGTCTCTTCTGTTGAGCTTCGGCAGTTTGTATCGAATCCTTCGACTGACAATCTTTATCAATCAATCGTTGACGGTCCATAATTTGAAGATTATTTATTATTTCAGATAAGGTTGAATCTTCCTTGTCCCTCCCCTTTCTTATCGGTATTTCTTTAGAAGGCGTTTTTCTGACACTTTGATTGTCGGATTCGAAAGAAGATTTTCCGGAACTTCGTTTATTAGAAGTTTGGTCTAAATCAAATTCCTTTTGCCGGAATGATTCTCTTTTCGTGACGAGTTCATGCTCTCGTGAGATATCACGCCTTTGTTGCTCTTTTCTTGTTAAATGTGATTCAACCTCATCCTTATTCGCGCGATCCGAGTGTCCTCCTTGAGAAGATAGTTTTTCCAGAAGATGCGTTCTTTCTCTAGGTGTTGTTTTCGGAGAGGCTACTTCCCGAGAAGGCATCTTCTTAATCTGACCATCGCTGTCAAAGGACGATCTACGAGAATCGCGATGAGAAGATCGTTCCAGATCATCCAACATTATGTCCCTTCGAAGGGATGACGCCCTTTTCAAAGCGTTCTCCACCCTCTCGAAATGATCGTCAGATGAGCTCGTAACTCGTGCTCGGTTCGGCATATTAACTTTTCGATCAGAGGACTCGTCGTCGGTACTTCGCCTTCGGCGATCGCGATAAGTTCCATTCTGAACGCGATCCAGTCGAGGATCCATCTTGGAAACAGAACGATCATCGTGATCGTAACATCGTCCAGAAGAGATAGTGTTGCTCTTTTGAAATTCATCATAGCTTCTCGAGGATGTCGAATGTCGTTTACTGGATGGACTTTCAGACCATTGGTCTTCGGTATTCATAACTTTCTCCTCGGTCATTAATCTTCTAAAAAATCAATCATTAAATCGCGAATGAAATGTACGTATTTAAATACTGACAAAATTAAATTTATATTTCATAAAAATTAAAATTCTATAAAATTATTCCCAGAAAAGATAGATTGATACTCGTACATTCTTATATTTAAAATCATCTCAAATATAGTTTTAAGATGTCATAAATTAATTACAGAATCGTCTATTAGCGTCGTTTTAAAATATTAAGATGATTTTGTAATAAAAACCGATTATAATATACATTATAGTTAACTATTAAGTTTTAAAATATTATCAAAACAAACAATGATAAAATATTATCAAAATGGTTACAATGATCGAATATAATTAGAAATTAATATGTTTATATAGTATATATATTTATTCACAAAATTGTGTAAAAAAAATGTTTCCTAAATTTCGATTATATTTACAAAGCTAATTTTTATAATATTGATTTAAACATCCAAAATTTTAAATTATCGAGAAAAATTATTTTCATCTATTATAGAATTTTCTATTATAGAATTTTCCCACTTACTCTCGCCGACCTCTAGACACGAGACTTCTAGTATCTTCGTCATGATAACTTCGTTGTCGTATACTTCTGGGAACGCTGCCGCGTCTACTTCTGGATCCACGGGAAAGTCTATCGTCTATATCAGACTCATCGGAGTTCTCAGAACTCGCATCCGATGGTGACCCAGGCGACCTCCTCGATCGCGATCTTGAAGCATAAGACTTCCTGGATTTCAGACTAGGAGATGGAGACGCTGGTCTCGATCTTCTAGACTTAACGCTTCTGACTGGACTGTGCCCTCTAGAAAGAGATCCCGGATAATGCGAAGATAGCATTTGTGTTGACGGATAGCCCATGGGATATCCCCACATGCTTGGATGATGCAGACTCAGATTGGAACCTCCCATCGATACATCCCAGGAGTTAACCGATGGATACCACATCATCGGCATGCCGCTGGGTCCGAGATGTGCCATTGATTGGGCCTGAAATAATTTTATCTATTACGAATCTTCCTGCGGGCATCAGATTTTTAGTTTAATTGTCTTTTTTAACATTTAGAAGATAAATGAAAACTAAAAATCTAATAACAGTCAGATTAATAATGAAATAGATTTGATATTTGTTTAAGAACATATTCAAAATACCTGATGCATTCCTGAATTCCACATATGAGCAGCGGTCAAGTCGCAAACGCTGGCTGATTGTATCATAGTTCTAGGTGGTGGCGGAGGCGGAAGTGGCGGTGCCGGTTTTGGACTGCCTACGCTGAGTGGTCTTCCGTTTAAAGTGTCTCTCGTATCAGCGGATGGGTGTCGTCGCCTATTCGCATCTTGAGCCCTCATCACCTCTTGGTATTTTCTGTATCTCTCCTAAAAATTCATAATTCCAGTTTTTTATTTCAGTTTTTAAAATAAAGAATAAAGTTATCAAAAATTCAACAAATAGACTCATCACAATGATAAAATAGTAGCAAAAAAATATGTCAAACTTGTCAAAAATAAAAATGAATTTCACGAATACATAATTTATTTTAATGAACAAAAGTAAGTCAACTTCAAAATTTAAATAATTTAATTAAATTTATAAATACTTAGTATTTTGTCTGGTCCACTTAATAAAATGTAATAAAAGATTATAGTTTTTGAGAGCTTCTTTATTTATTTTAATATATTTCATAATCTTAGATATCTCTCAGAGTCAATTCAGTTAAAATATAGCCATTTGATCTTTAATAAATAATTTTGTATACTTGATATTATAACTAGTCTTACCTGTAGAGTAGTCATTTTATCTGTTCCTGATATTGAAGCGTCGTTGGAAGATGTGTTTAAAGTATTCGTAGATTTTGACACTCTCGCGTTCAAGTCCAACGATGGTTTTGCATTGGAAAAATTGCGCTTCAAGCTTCCCACCTTGTCGAGCAAAGAAAGTTGCGCAGATCCTTTAATTAGCGCTGATTTAGCCTAATTGTAAGCGCGAAATTTTAAAACTTAATTACATATTATAGATGTAAGGAGAAAACAACTCGGAATATGTTGTCGAGAATTGTTGATGTTCGTTTGTAAAACTGTATTAATATTGTTATTGAAAAAAAAGTTTAAATAATCATGATTGTGGTGAATATATTAAAGCTCTCCTTAGAAACATTCTTCTAAAAAAATAACATAGATTTGAAAATAAATAAATAAATAAATATACAGAATGGCTTATTTCAGGATATTAGTCCAAGTATGTCGAGAATATTAAAAACAAAAATCTTAAAAATAATATGTCATTAAAAAAATTATCTGTGTCACTCTGAGTGTGTGGCAGATTCAAACAACTGGATGAATAGTCCTATGCTGAAAAGAAGGCGGAGTACACCGAGTGTAAAAATAAGTCATGGTGGTACCTATAACGGTACGGTACGGGATCGCTACGGATGCCGAGAGAAAATTATAATCGTGTGCGAGAATGATCGTGTTCACCGTGTTCACCGTAGCCTGCCATATTCACCACTCCATAGAGATCATTCGCGGTAAAAACGATTCGATTACACGATACGACAAATGCCCAGCATTACGAAGGCGCCGACGCGCTACGTCATTTCCGCGTCATTACGTCAGCAACAGAACTGGAAGAGAGAACGGGTTCAGTGAATACGGCATCAGTGTCTTGCGGTAACATGGTGTATTAAAAAGCAACGACAATATGTACAATAAAATCTAAACGTTAAATAGAATCTGGATGAACAATATCAACGATCATTTAAAGCTCGCAAGGGCAGTAACATTTAAGAACGCCTCGGTGTGATGTTTCAAGTAAAAGCTACATCGTTTTAATCAACAATGTCGAAAGAGAGTCAGTATTCAGCGATTCGACTTCGTGAGCACTCGACGCGACGGAGACGAGGTCGGATTTGGCGATAAACTGCTCTCGGAGTTAGTCACTGATCCAGTCTTGCACAAACGTCGTTAAGAAATAGACACTTGATCGCGAAAATTCATTGGTCGTACAGTCGCAACCTGATCTCCATCGAGCTCGAGTAATCCCGAAGCGATTCTTGGACGCATAGATGCTGGGGAACATCGAAGACGATCGACGATTGACGTCGGTGCCTGGAAGAAGATTCACAAGCAGTCAGGAGTTTCAGGCCAGGACGCAGCCTACCTGAGAAGTCTTGCGATTCCTCCGCGGTGGTGGCACTGGTGGAGGATTCAACAGGTTCTCCCCCTTCGGTGGGAGTGGCGGTTTGCTTCTGCTTGCGTTGGCGGTTAGGATCCTTCTACGGACGTGGCCCTTCCGCTTCGGATGCTTGTGGTTCATGTCGTCGCAGGCCTCGCAGAAGTTCTCGTTGCACGTGTCGCAACGGGCGAACACGTTCTCGGTGCCGCACAGGGCGCACTTACCAGCATTCGATTGGGGCATCGAGGGTTTCTGGGCTTGCGGTCGGGTCGGAAACTCGATGATCTCGTAGTCGGGGTCTCCACAATCCCCGGAGAGCGACGGTGGCGGGATTTTTGGAGGCGTCGGGGGCCGACGATGTTGCTGCTCTGCTTGCTGCTGCTGCGCCTTTTTTATCGAAAAAATATATTCACTTTCGAGATCAATATTATGCGTGTATCGATATATAAACAGATTAATGGTACTCTCTGAAACTTTTAGAGTAAGATATCAAAAACTTTATAGAATATGATTAAATAAAATATATTATAAAATTAATTAATTATTTTGACAAATATATATAAATATCTTTTCATTTTCTATAAGAGATATAAAATTAAGAATTAAAATTAAAGAAAAGAAACTTACCATAACCCAATGAGGCATGGATCTTGCCATTCGCAACTTGGTGGATGGATTCGATATGGCCATTGGTCGCCATTTTTCAGCTCCCGGGTTCTATGCAATAACAATGGAATGTTATTATTTTCCTTTTTAAAAATCATAATTTGTTTTAGAAACACGTAAGAGGCATTGGTGCATCTCCGTCATGCTTATTATTCAAATGTTGCACTTATAACGACCTTTGACATGAAATTCTATTTAGAATTGTAAAATTGTTTTATATATAAGATGTGTGTGTGTGTGTGTGTGTGTGTGTGTGTGTGTGTGTGTGTGTGTGTGTGTGTGTGTCTGTGCGCATGTGTGTATTATATAATAAAATTATAATTACAGTTAAGTTAGATAAAAAGTTACATCTAGCAGTGGTAATCATATTCAGCGCGGAAACAACAACGCTTCGTTAAACCGAAGTATCAAAAGTCTAAGCAATTTCAAAGAGCTGGCAGTTTCCAACTGCCATAACTTGTGCCAAGTGTGAATTGATGTCATCGCACCTTGGGTTTGCGAGTTCGAAGCCTAAATAATTTCAACGTCGTATAATCGAGATTGTACAAGTGGGCATCGCCGCGGGAAAGCGTGATGTCAGAACGATGCTCCACCGCCGGAAGCTGGACTGTCCGGATCTATTTTTGCGGTCGAGAAAAAGCGTGTTCCGCGTCTAGAAATAAAGTCGAGCCGCGTGCCGCGTGACATTTTTTGGCGCGGGTGACGACGATAATATTTTTCTTCCTATGTGAAATATCGAATGTAATTGAATTTAATTTAATGAAGATATTTTAGATCACAGCTTTAGATGAAGAACGTAATTGATGAAAGAGCGAATGACCTAAATAAATCGGAAATATCTGATATATCCAGAAATTCCTGACATATCTTGTTTATCTATTATTACAGATCACTAGTTCTCTGTCCACTCGCCTTATCCTATCCTTTTATTGGATCGCAGTAGCTTGTCGATTAATTGAAGATATTCGTATGACGTTAACGAGACAGCGGAAATAAACGTAGCCGCAGGGTGAAAAGCTTTCGTTCGAGAGCCGCGACGAAACGAGAATTAGTTTCTTGAATTAGATTTGATCGTATCTTTAGAACGTTCACTTTTCTGTTCTTCTTGTAGCAAGAACTTTTTTCTATTTTTGTTTCTATTTTATACAAGAAAATCCGCAATAAAACCATGAAAATATATACAGAAATTATAATTTATAATTTTCTCATTAAGATTATGGTAACATCAGAGTATCGAAAGAGAATTTATTTAATGACAATTTATTTAATGAAATTAAATTATACGCAGCATGTATTATTTATTCAATTTATTTATTGTTAAATCTTTTTTTTTTACATCTCTTATCTAAGTTTCATCTCAAAACGTGAAAAGAAAGAACCCGAAATGTAAATCGAGCGTAAAACTATTTTTCGTAGAGATTGCATACGACTGTGCAAGCTGGAAATCATCCAACTTCTAGTTTATCCGGGAGAATTTCTGTTCGCGAACTTCTTTCACGCGTAGACATGTCGCGCATTTTATTCATGTTTGGAGTTTAGATGCTTAGTTGCTAGACTATCAGATGCAATTTTAAGATCCGATTATGCTTTCGTTACACTTCCAGCAACGATGCGCGATATTGTATAATTACAGAATAATTAGACAATGGTTAGCGAGAGACGCAATCCGGAAAGGGATCTCGAACCGGAAGTAACTGTCACAGTGGGAGTATAAAGTTACAAGTTACAGATAACACGCACGCGCTAATTCGCAAGTCTAACTTTCCGCATAGCACTAGTGTGAGAAAGGGAGCCTGCTTTATCTTTCGTTATTCCAATTGTCGCTGGTACCCGCATAGGATGGATAGGTGCCTACGCGAATACGATGCTATGAGACTAGCAAAGCGAAGCAATGATGTGGATTTTAGACCGTATAATAAATAATTATCTCGAGATGCGAATTTTCGTTTTCTCTAATTAAATCGAGACATTTAGCAGTTGAAATTTGAAGAATCTCAAATTTAAGAGTCTCTTCTTTGTTCCCATAAAACATTTACGTAAATCTATTGAATATTTATTATATCATAATTAAAAATCGCGCTTAACAACCAAATTTCTAATTATATTTTTGTTTATGTGTCTTTAAGAATAAAATTATTTATGCTTTTTAAAAACAAACAAGAATAATATTAATATACTGCCTTTTACGACATGATTGCGTCAAAGATGTTTTCTATTAAATTCTCAAGAGATGTAAAGTAATTTGACTCATCTCTTAAATTAGAAAATGAGCACTATTAAATTGATACTACTATCGACATTGTGCTCTAAGAAACGAAGTTAAATGCGCTGTGTGCACTCCAAGTCGATGCACCATGCTCCGATTTAGACAATCCGTATCCACGACAGTCGTAACGTTATAGATTGATTTTATGGATCACGTCGATAAAACACTGAAATCTTCGACCAACAATGGTCAATAATTAGCCAACAATGCTATTCTATTAACGGTGTTTTATTCAGAACATTCATTATTATTATCGAAAAAATCATTCTTTGTGATGCGATTTTACATTTTTTATCATCCAAAATGTGTGAAATTATGTTATGTCCTCAATTATTTTTCCTTTTTTTAAATAAGAGAAGGACAAATGGCGTCAGCCATTGTACTGAATATCGTTACGAAAGTCCAAGAGGCGGAAGATGCACCGGAGGTTGCACTCAATGGAACGAATATCGACACTCACGTTCATGTGGGACACTTCGCCGGGGTTGACTTTTCCGGTTTTTCTCGGGAACTGGTCCACACGATACTGGGCCTTGTCTCTGGTGTCGGCTTGAACGGCGCTGCTCGTTCGTGGGCAGTCGTTGCATCGCCGCCGAAATCTATTTCTGTAACGCCGTGTCTGCTGGACCGTTGCCACCGTTCCTCCTTGGTCTCCCCGTTTGCGTAAATATATCGCGATGCTCGCTATGTACGTGCAGCTTAGATGTTAGAACTGGTATCGCTTTAGGAACTACAATTACGTCCATTTTGTTCCGAACGAAAACAATAGCCATTCTTTTCTTCAGTTCTTCAGATAAATGAATATTTGGATGAAGTATTTACAGCACTTCTTGGTTTCCAATATCTCAAGTATTAAAATTAGAGAAATTTTTTAAGAATCAATTTTTTAAATAAGAATAATGATAATGTAAGGAAATGTCTATGTGAGCCAACACAAGATATTCGTATGTAATAATACATATATTTAAATACGTTTCGATCCTATATTGAGTCCTCTTCAATATAAAAATGTTGAGCCATCTATAGAAATAAAAAAATAATGTTTAAATTTTTAATATATTTCCTTACATTATTATTTGTTTTAAGTTTATCTATATATTGTTTTTTAAATAGAGTTATTATCTCAAAAATAAAAAAAAATTTTATCAGAAGAAAATAAAATTTATAGATAGCTATATTTATATATAGCTATATCTATCTCGCATCAGATAATGGCTATTCTCTTTTTGAATGGGCAGACGTTCGATATGAAATATTTGTATACGCTCTAAAAAATTTTTAGAGTGAACTGTTTAAATTTTAAAGAGTGAAATCTTACTTTTCAAGATTGAAATTTGAATTACTCTTTTTTAAGATTGATTCAATTTTCTCTTTAAAATGAGAGATCCACTTTAAAAACCATATAGAGAACAGTTTCTCTTCATTCTTAATATTTTTATAGTATAAGTTCGTTTATATCTCCATTTATAAGAACAAGTTTATATTCAGTATTAATAGAAAACAAAGAGTTAGTGAATCTCTATTATCCGAACCATACGGTCAGAACTGTCTTGTCTGACATGTTCGGTTATAAATGGAGTTCTATTTTATTATATTTTTTATTATTAAAATCCGAGAGAGAGAGAGAAAGAAAGAGAGAGAGAATTAAAAATTCAAAGAAGTTTTAAGATTATTTTATAAATAACATTTTTATCTTTGAAAAATTATTTAAAAAACTTTGCTAAAAAAGGAAAAGAGAAAAGAAATTTAAGTCTGTCTCGTTTCGAGCAAAAGTAAGTAAGTCGCTCTTTCTTTATTTCTCTAAACAAGCAATATAAAGTGTTTGTAGCTTTATTCTTGATTTCCAATCCTACATATTTCAGGCAGAAATTAACATTAAAAATAAACTTCCTTAAGAATAAGATTAAAGTTATTTTAAAAATTAAAGAAATAGAAAGGAAGAAACTTGCTGATGTGTAACATCAAGAAATCTGTAATTATGTTAATCGCGTGGAATATATTAATGTGGAATGCTAATATGACATTAGTCGAAGTTGACCGGTCGCAGTTGACTCATGTTCAATCCGTAAATTTACATGGTAAATTTGTTGGCACACCCTGTTATCGCCATGGACATTTACATTTGACGTGAGATTGTCACTACACAAAAGTAGGTACCTATTATTTGTATATTATATTCTAATAAGACGATAAGATACAATTCCACTGATTCTATTAAGCTACATGATTTCTTAATTGACACTCTGCTTTGTATTGCTATTGCTTATTATCTTTTAGCCTTACGAGGCATGTGCACGGAAATGAGCTCAATGCAATGAAATGTTAGAACTAAATAGAGTATAACTGAGCATAAACTTCTGGAAATGGTCAATATGTAATCTGTTGTTGCCATTATTGCATCATTGTTTCTCTCTCTCTCTCTCTCTCTCTCTCTCTCTCTGTCTCTTCTTTTTCAATAAATCGCTTCCCACGTATGCGACATTCACGCGTCCATGTGGGCGCGCACACGCACTTTTACCCCCGCATCGATCTTGTACTTTCTGCCTAGAAATGGTGACTCTGAGAAAGCGAGTGATACAAGAAACACTTTTAATGTATGACACAAAACAGCAACCTTTACAAAAATTCACGATTCATAATTCAGTTGCGTTAATAAACTTGCTCTATCCACAATTCTATTAGCAGCTTCATTATCTATATACATAACCGGTCCTTGTAGCTATATATTTGTTGCAACATCTGTCGGATCATCGTGCTAGGTCACTACATTAAGTCATTACATGCAGTTGTGGCATAATTATGAGACGTACAACAAATAAATTATACAGTTATTCTTAATATATTATAATATCATTTGCATGAAATTATAGACGATACTTTTTATACGTTTTAACATATTCTTATCTATAATTAGAAGATTCTTTATCATTGCGGCCACTTTCAATGCTGATACGATCAGAAATCGTAATAAACTTTATGGATTACTAATTCTTCCGGAACTCCTTCAAAGAGAAACGATGCAATTAATTAAATAAAATTCTTCGAGCAAATAATGATCTTCTAGCTACAAGATTTTAACGCATAAAAATTTTTATTTCTATTTTTTAAAGAGAAAAAAGCGAAAGAATATATCCTGAGCACATATGGTCGTATATCATCGTAAACGATGGTTCCAGGTCCTCGCCAGGTGAGTGCACACGGGAGAGTGACCGTTACGCAGGTAAGACACAGGTAGAACGCAGGTTGGTTCTCCAACTTGTAGCGCCACCTGAGCCGATCCATCGTTGGTGCCTCAAAATGGCCGTTCCTCTCACCTCAGACCTTCCTGGAACGCCGACGGAGGCAGGTGGTGATATTCAGATCCGATCTGACTCGCGAAGCTGCCTGGCTTAGTGCCAAGACCTCATTCCAGGTGGCGGACAACTGAAACCGTGTCACCCAAGACGTCCGTACGCGCCGCGCTGGAAGGTCGAAAGTGGCTGTCGTGCGTGTAATCGCGCGAGAGTAGTACTCGTGGAGGAGTACCTGAGAGTACACGGTGGTATCCACGAGGCAAATTTGACGGAATCCCGGGAATTCTGATCGTGAGGCGTTTCATTGACAAATAACGATTGATATCGCAGCGATCGCTGGTGAACAGGTGGACTCGATCGGTGGTCCACTTGACTCGCTTCTCTTCGCCGTTCCCTCCTCGTGTTCCTCCTCGTCCGCGTCGCGCGCGCGCGCGCGGGACTCGTGAAACGGAGCGAGGCGCTCGCTTGGTGATTTCGATGCACGGTACGGAAATAATCGGTAAATCGAAGGAGACCGTGAGTGATATCGCGCGCGTGATCGTTACGTAGTGCTCGAGGCTTGTCATTACCTGCGATCTTCCACTAAGCTGCAAAGTAGTCGCACCCAAGGCGATATCAAGAACCAGACAATTTGAGAGAAGGAGACATGCCTGGCAGTCACGGAAGTCATCGAGACTGCTCGTGAATGACGCTGAAGCGAAGATTATGAGGACGTACGTATCGCCGCTCGAGGATAAGAATAAGTCAATGTATTTGCGTTTTTGAGAAGCAAGAGTTGTTCTACTTTTATCGGAGCGGAATTACCGCTCCACGGTTCTGTGATTTTCGACAAATGATCATGTAGAAATTTACTGTGTATGAGTGTGAGGAGTATCATTAGTATTCGTGATTGGCTAAATGATCTGTGTGATTAATGGTTGTCTGTCTTTTGATGATGGTGATCAATTCTAGAACTTCTCATGATGACACTTCTCATGATGGTCATTTAGATAATCTATCAATATTTAATAAACGATTTCATGGATTAAGAAAGTCGAGTCTACCTGCAGATCTTCGTGAATAATGGGGAAATTTCTCTAGACTTATTCACTAAATTTTAGTAATTATTCAATATTCAGTGTCGATGGCTGGTATGAAACGTCGCGAGAGTATTGTAGAACCAAAATTAGGATACGTGCACGGATACGTCATGCACGAGTGAACGTATTGATATTTATTCGCGCTGTGAATTCAAAATACTCCAGATCAAAGCATCTGTCATATCAAATTTCGCGAATGTTTTCCGAATAACTATAATAATAATAATAATAATAATTTTCCAAACGGAAAACCGAAAGATTAAAATTCGTAAAATTGAATACATTTCTTACATTGGAAATCAAATGGAAAAGAATATGAAAGACTTCTCACAAACAGGTCGAGTTTTACACAATTTAATTGATTCCATTCTTAGTTCAATTAAGTTAATAAATACTAATGGAATTAATATTTTTAATATCCCAATCATGACAGATGATAATCAATGTACTTCTTTTATCTAATTCTACATTAGTTATATAAGCCTATTTCTATCAATGTAGATACACTTTAATCTCAGGTTAATTTATTCTTCAGCTTTTTCTAATTCTTAGAAATAGAAGAAGATAAAAAGTAAGTTAAACCGAGATTAAAGTTAACCTACATTGGTAGAAGTGAACATTAAAACTAAACAACTGGCAATCAACAAAATCGTTTTCATGAGTTGCTTTGCGGCAAATTTCTTCATATTACATTTATATTTACAGATACGATAAGAATTTTGCATAACACTGTTAGATATTATCGAAAGAATAATAGTAATCTAATCCCTTAAATTGAATAACATTTCATTATTTTTAATTTTCACGTTAAAATGTAAATCAATCCATTTCTGTGATTAATTTCAAAGTAAACATCGTTCATATTAACATATGCAATTAATAAATAATGCAATTAATAAAAGAAATTTAAGTCTCAAATTTAATATTCTTTCATTTTCTTAAGTTAAACTCCATTGTTTTAGTCAAATTAACGATATATTGGATAGAAGCATTTATACAAATAATAAAAAATAATTCAAATTGAGTATAATTGGACATTATAAATTTAACAGTATCTAGAAACTTGTTATATTATAAAATTTGAGTTGCTTAAAAAAATTGATATGAATCTGTCAGTTATAACATTAAATCAATATTTCTTTTTCTCATTTGCGCAACGTATTCCGTTATCGCGTCGTTTTCACGAAACAACGTTCCGCGCGTATATATCCGAAACGAGAGTCGCGGCCGCATTCCCCGCGATTTACCTCATAATAAAGTTTCTCGTGTCTCACAGCGTGCGTGACACAGCAACGCGAGACGCGTGCGTGTGGCTCGCATAAATGCTTAGAAGAAGGTAAACCAAAATGGGGACACGAGCATTATCGCACAATAAACGAAGCGAGGAATGTCATAAAATAAAATAATAAAAATAATTTTTTACATTACGCTATAAAGTTCCGACAGGCGTCTCGCTTTCTTCCTTATACTTTTCTAAAATCGCCGCTTTCGATCCCATCTCATCGTTGACTCCGGATCTCGGCTCGTCGTACCGAAGCGGATTTTATCGGTAACGAAGAAGCCTCAAGAATCACGATTGCGTGGGTACGTGTAGGTGCGATTACGCCATCGGGCTTTTGTAATGAGCGCCGCGATAAATGACGCATCGCTCTCTCGGATCGCCGGAAGATCGCATAATTTATAAAGGAGCAACGCGCCATTACGCGACCATTCCATCAACGGCGATCCGTTCCTCGCTTCGGAATTATGCAATTCGCCATAATCGTACCGCCTCGATCACATCACATTCCATTCGGGGAGTTACTGTTCTCGATGTACGCAAAACGTTGACTGCCGTTGATCACTGCAGCCAAACGGAAAGTAAATGGAACATAGACTTCAAATTCTCGAAGTAGTTGAAGAACGACCTTGTTCCGGAATATTTGTCAATTTTTCCAAGATTAAATACGTTCTCTTTAATACCGTTCACTTAAATGTTAGTTCGAGACTCCCACACATCATCTAATCTCGACTTCAAAGAGTCACCCTCCATACTTGCGATCACTCGTGCAAAAGTCGCTCGTGATGGTGAAATTTATGGGAATTTTATGATTTCCGTACTTCACTGAAGTGCGCCACGGAGTAAAATGTGCGACTTAATGAGACGAGTTAAGGAGTTTCCGTTACAGAAGCGAGCACGCTCGCTCGGGTAGAGATACGGGCATTAATCGGACAGTATTCCATTACAAAAATTATCGTTCCGATTGAAACGTAGCTCTTGCGCGGTGACGTGTCAAAAATTGCACGAGACAGGCGAGGGGATTATGACAGGGTCGATTTATCATATTCTATTAGCGAATAACAGGATTTACACCTGTGCGCGGCAACCGTAGGTATCGGCAACCGTAGGTATAACTCGATGCAAGATACTACCGGTACAGTTGCGTCATAATCAATATTACGCATTATTAGTCCCATCGCCGAGGCCAGTTACCGACTAGCTGGATTATATACAACGCGATGGTAGCAAGCATAAACATTAGCTCGACAAAGTTCGAACGATATAGTTTGAGCCGCATATATGATAACGATCGCATTAAGTATCTGACAAAATGAGAATCCGATATTCGAAAACAGAGAAGATGCGAAAGAAAACTTGCCAAGTATGAATCCAGAGTCGATTTCTGAGTATACGAAATTGCACAACGAGAAAAACGTCTGGTTGGATTAATTGGAATTGAAAATGAACGAATCAGAACTTTCTGGTTAAATTTATTAAATTCTAATTGTGATAACCGATTAATTCTGATTAATATACTTAATCAGAATGTTCTGGTTCAAATATTTTTACTTAGATATTTTTCTCAATGTAATGATTACAAAGTAATTTTAATAAATTAGTATGTGCGTGTAGTACACTTTACATATGTACATATCTTTTATACATACCTTAACCCTACAATAAAAACTACATCTAATTGTAAGTTTTAAAGTTCATTCTATTTGAAGTATAGAATGCAAGTGAGATGGCTCCACCTTAAAGTGATTAATAGAGAAAGTTTTTATCTACGATTTTTTACCTACCTAATTTAAAACTTCATAATACCAATCCTTATAATACCAGAAAATTATACACATTGTATAACCGTTCAAAAATTTTAGTTTAGAGTCCAAAATCATTGCTAATTAATATCACTAATAACATTGTCAATAAAAATAAATTTTTTTTGTTCATGGAAAACTCAAATTTTCCGTAAAAGTAGAGATGAAATCTAGTATCAGCGTTTGACGATATCAAATCATTTACATTTTTATGCACATTTAGTTTTATTTGAACAGATTATTTCAGTCATGATGCAAAATAAAATTTTACAATTGTCTAAAAATCATGTATTTTCATACAAAATTAGTCGCTGAATGAGAAAATTAAAAAACAGGAATAAAGAAAAATGATAAAAATATATGTTTTTAATTAAAAATTACTCAAAATTTTCGATCTTTCTATAAAAGCAGTCATAATGCATTTTTCTTGAAGTTAGCTATGCCGCGATTCGATTCAGGCTTACAATGCTTATGAAACATTATTTTATCCTTGTTGTTTATCAAATATTAAATGCTCACAAGTGTGCATTTTCAGAACAGAACCTAAAACAAAAGTAAAATAAGTTGATGAAGCAAAGTAAAAATTAAAAAAGAAAAGAAAAATGCAGTGTCTATATCGTAATAACTTTTGTTATTTGTGCAATTTATATATGCCACCAAAATATATTCGCGCAATATATCGAAAAGTTTTGTGGAAGGTTTTGAAGATTATTTTGTTAAAAATGTCTTATGTCAAATTTATGTGCCGGAAGTTGCGTATAATTACTGATATCGTGCTATGCTCGCATGAAAACACGCGAAAATAAGATTCAATTAATAAATTTTTTAACTTTAAAATTTAGCTTAACTTTAATAAATTTAAATTTAATTTTCTTTATTTTGTTAGAAAAACGAGTAACAAATGTTGTTTTTAAATGAAGTCATGCAAAATACATTTTCTCATTATAATATTTACAAAGAAAATCATAGAAAGGCCGAAAAAAGGCTGAAAAAAAGAAAAATTTGAGCGATTTTCGACTAAAAATGCATTTTTTTCATCATTTTGCTCTACTCCAATTGCTTTAATTTAATTGTTTTTTCATTCAACGATCAATTTTACATAGAAATACATAATTTTATGGAAATATATAATTTTCAGACAATTGTAAAATTTCATCATGCGTCGCAGACAAAGTGAGCTCCTCTAAACTTCGAACGTGCACAAAAACCGCAAATGATTTGATATCGCCAAATTAAACGCACGCTCGTAGTGGATTTCATCTCTACTTTTACAGAAAATTTGAGTTTTTTATATGTGAGAAATGCTGTCGCACGATGTAACAGTTTTCTTGAACATTCATCCATACAGCACAGAAGCTTACAGCAACATTGTTGCAATATTTTAAATATTACTACAATATTGCTGAAACATTGCAATGTTGCTACAATATTGCTGGAATGATCTGTGCAATATGAGTTAAATATAAAAATAACTCCAGCGTAATCATGAACAAATTTTTTACGAATCCTCGGTGCACAGGATTTTGCTGAGAATCAACGAACTATCCGAGAACAGGTCATACACACCATGGCCTCATTTACAAAGAATTAGCTCATACTCTCGCGATGCGTGATACGGCGACGTACGTATAAAATGCTTTCTCCCGATATGCTGGCATGCACCTCATACTCTTCGAAAAAAGGAACCTTCCAATATGTTCCATTGGTATATCATCATCGGGATCGCGATTGCTTTTACCGCACGCATTTGATTTAGTGGTGGCAAAGACTTCATTAGAAAGTAAAAAACGGGGATGATGACCTCGCCAATTGGCTGTGGAAAACCTTATTTCATGAGAGAAAAGGAGAACCAGAGATTAGGCACGTGTCGCGTTTCATGAATGCCTTGCTAATAACATGTCGCAAGCACTATTGTCCCTACCGTCTATACGAAGAATTTGCCATAAGCGTTTTCTGCGAAGTCAATTGCAATTTCTAATAGCCGATTAAATTGTTATTTTTGATACTTAAGGTAGAGATTTGATTTTTTGTTGTAATATTTCTTTTACAGCAGAATGCACAATATACTTACTTATTTTAATTTTATTTTATGACATAAATTTATTCATTTTCTATTATATAAAAAATATATAATATTCTATTATATAAAATAAAAAATATTATATAATAAAGAAGAATGTATGAATTTATGTAAAAATATATGAATTAAGTAACTGTACCTCATCGTTAATTATCTAAATGTTTATTCAAAATATTATTCAACAATGAGAGAAAGTTGAGAAATAATTTAGTGTCTGTAAAATCTGAATCCTAAATGATAGTTATTTGATTGCTAGTCGCTATGATGGCGGTTATGTATTATAAGAATTTAGAAAGCATTGCGGTCAGATAGATGCAAGAAGTAGTGCGTTCAGTCAATTTAGATAGTACACTATGTTTTTCCATAACTCGGTTTCACAAAAGATTGTCAACTAAGAACTTGTTTCACAACCAAATAAATTGAAAAAGAAATAGATTTATGTATCGATAATAAATTATTTTTCTATAAAGCAGAGAATGACTGGAGTATGATACTATAATATTTATTTCTTATATTTAACTCTCTCAGTATTTAGACTTATCGTTGTATTTAGAATTTTGTGCAACTGTGTGTGCGTTAACGCATTTAATAATATATTATTAATTATCAATCTAATATGTGAGAAAGAAATAACTAAGATGATAAGATTAACAAATTCATAGATGTATATTAATGTTGAGACTTGCAGAAATTCTATTAAATGCTCACAGCTGAACGGTACGTGGGAAAATCTCGCTGACATTAGCCATATTCACTGTCATTAAATATGTTGCAATTGCTTCTTTAGTCGCCCACTTCATGAAGTATTGGCAATGTTTCGTTGCAAAATTTTACAGGAAAATGTCGGCGATTCAGGCTCGCCCCGTATACCTTCATTCTCAGATCTTACTACGGATATTATCTTTCAAAACCCTCGATGCTTGGCAATGCATCCAATACGAAGGAGCACCGATAGAATTAGAAATTCCACGATAAAGAAGGCGCACGCGATAACGGTGTGCAATTCGGCTCGTCGGGAAGAAAACTCACTATTGTCGAATTGGAGCGTAAAGCAAGCTACATTCGCGTGTTACGAACGCTGAGAAATCTGCTGGCGTAATTAACAGTTGCAAACTAATTATTGCGTATAATTCCTTCACGTGCGTTTGATTCCCACCTTCGGCATCTCGCGTATTCATATCCGGTGTACGAAAGAAATTATTAAACACATAACAGCGATTTTACTTAAACATTTCTGAAAGTACAAATTGAAAGTACAAAAGTATCAAATAACAAAGTACAGATAATATGTAAGAAACAGTAGAAATTAAATACATCGTCATAAACCTGATATTCATCCGTTCCACTAAAATTAATTAAGTAAAAATTCTCTCGTTTTAACATATTTATCTATCTATTTCAATACAGTTATACCTGTTCGATATAATTAAACAAAAATAATAACATTTGTAGATATTTTCTTCTTTAAACATAATTCTTATAGCAATTTCTATCAATATAGATTAATTTTAATCTCAGTTTAACTTATTTTTTATCTTTTTATAATTTTTAAAACTTAAAAGAAAAAGATAAAGAATTGAAATAAGATTAAAATTAAACTACAGTAGAAACATGCATTAACGTAACAGATTTACTTAACGCATGATTAATTAATTCAATTTCACATTCGCATAATAAATTCCATGATTAGAAATCGAGACTAGATCGATTGCGACATTTTCTTTGAAAGAAAAATCAAAGAGAAATTAGAAATGTACGGTTATGCTACGCGAGTCATGTGCCGATCTCTAAACAGCCTGTAATGCCCAGTTATTCGTCTCGCCGGCGTCGCCTTGTATTTATCCTGGCGGTGAGAGGTAATTTCTCTATTCCCTGATCGAGGCCTTTAATTTCCAAGGTCGCACGGATCGAGAGCGAAACACTGCACCGTACAAGACTGCAGCGAGCGGTGATCAGGACGAGGAGCCGGAGGATTCCGGTGAGGGAAGAGGATACTGGATTCGTCAAAACGGTCCTTCGAGGCGGGTATCATGTATCGACCGAACTTTTACGAGAGCACGTGTCTGAGATGCGCTCAGACTGTTTACCAAGTCGACAGGGTGGGTCCCTTGAAGGACTTCACGTTTTTCCACGCTGGCTGCTTCAAGTGCGCAATTTGCGGTACCAAACTCACCCTGAAGACCTATTACAACAATCAGCACACGATCAATGACAAAGAAGTGTACTGCAGCAGTCACGTGCCCAAACCCGGACCTGGGACTCTAGATGGATCTAGCGTGGGCATCAGGAGCGCCCTTAATGTACCTAGAAGCGGCTATGTTAACGAGCAGATCAGGGCAGGAGGTGCGTCCCCGCGCGGTGTCTACCCACCTTGGTGAGTGTACTTCTTTTTCTATTAATTAAGTTCGTTTTCTATGATTAATCTTTAACAATCTGTATTTTCAATTTGTATGCACGGGATCTGGTTATCTGTCTTTAAATCCAACACACGTAAATCCAACACACAGTATAATATCAAATATTAAAAATGATATTTATAAAACTCATAATATATCGCGATCTTTTCAATTTCTGTCGCATGCGTAACATTGCGTATAAAGCGTTATCTCAAGCTCGTTTCTTCCCAATTTAACCTTAAATAATTAGAAATTTATTGTAATACAGATAAAAATTTAATGCATTTGCATTTATATATCGCGTCTATCTTATCTTAACTTTTACATGTTGCGTTACATTATGATTATGGAATATAGTATTTCTCTTTTTATATACATGATTCAACCCATGAAAAAAAGTCAATAAATAAAGCGAAAGAGACGCTTAGAATATTCAACTTGCATTAACGAAATTAAATTTTTTAATAAGCTCAAAACGAAGTCCATGCATGTTTTTCTTCAGTACCGTTATCGTCTAAACTGTATATATACAAGAGCTATTCTCTTCGGAGAAGAGAAGTAATCAGAAGTAATTTTGGCGCTATTCTATGATAACAAATCGTAGTGTAATGGCTCTTTAAATGCCCCTTTGTGAACATATCTGTTTTCTTTCGGCAAATAATACTCTCGCGAGTCATTCAAGTTTGTAGAACGCTGCATAGATTTAAATACGTAACGCTCTCAGCCGAGCTCATTTGAATCGTAAATAGGCGCGAAGCTAGACTCTTCACCTCAATTTCCTATATTAAAGAACAATGCGATACTTTGTAACACGTGTCATCGCTTCTTGCGCGCGTCACTGTGTATTCTAATTTCGTCGATTAGCAAAGGTAATCTCGCAAGGAAGTGTCGGCCACCGCTCTCAGTTTTATGTTTCATGGTTCTTGTATCTTTTCTCGCTAAGCTTTCCTTTGCGCCAAAAACACAAACGTAAACAACACAAAATTTAATTTAATAACATTTTGACGCTAAGGACATGCCGAGGGCACGCTCCGTAGAATTTATGTCTAATTTCTCCACTTTCCCTTTGCTGCCGACTAAGATCGAACATTGCTGGAAATAATAGCTCGATGTCTCGAAATCGAGTTTTGCGGAAAATATATGTATAACTGTCATGCTTTGTTTATTCATGGCCTTGGTAATTCTTCATTTTAAATCTGCAATTTAATTAGTGGAAAATTATACTTTACGAAAATTATACTTTACGAAATCATCTGAAATTATTAACAGGAAATATTTAGACATTGGTATACGGAGAGAATTTTCTTTTAAAATTTATCATAAAATATAATATGATTGTTGTAGTACAATATAATATTTTGAAGATTTTTACTATGCACTTCAGTGAAATTAATCAAACTTACTTTATACTTACTTTAAATTTACTTTATACTTACTTTATTGTATAGTTTTGTTAATGAATGAAAGAGATTTACATTCTTCGAAATACAATGTTGTTACACGACTATCATTTTCAGAGTAAACTCTAAGAAAAAATTCTTTCCATATATAGCATGTTTAAATATTCCTTTGAAATTAGTGGCAAATTTGATGTTACAGATGATTTTAATATTATTCATGCATTTATGATTTTGAAGAGGTCTTATCTTTTGCCATGCTTCATATTTACGTGAATTTTGCCAGCGAGAAAGACACAATTGTTTGACACGTAATTTCGCGAAAATTGTTAGTCATACATAAAAATGCATTCTTTGAGTCTATATCATCTCACGGTCTTCTTTTCTGTATCAAATGCCTCACTCCACCGTTATGCAATAAGACCATTTTGACCTTATTGCATAACGGTGCAAATCCGACGAAGTCTGGAATGAAGTTCGAATAGTCGACAGTTTTGTGTACAAACTGCTACTTGGTCTTTAACCTGAATGCTGATAAGCGAGTTTTAAGCTCCTTAAAACAGAGATTTTAAGCGATCACATAAGAAAAGTTGACTAAAAGTTTTAGTAGATTCTACAAAAGACTTTTAGTAGATTCTACAAAATTATACACTTTTAAGAACATTCTCTCTAACGAAATCAGTGGAAGAAAAAGTCAGAATCTAGATGAAAAGAGGGAAATTAATAATTTTCATAAACGTAACATGAAACTGAAGTATTTAGTTTAGTATATCTTGTTACTATGCGAAACTCTCTCGAAGGACTAAGTTCTACATGTTTACAAAGCAAGCAGAGTCAATATGAAGCTAGTATGTCAATATAGAATCAAGAAATCCTTTACATATTGGTAATAAGGGAAATATTTTCTAAATAGGAAAGAAATCCATGTTCTGACGAGAATAACTTTCAACAGGATTACATTTGCGCTATCAGAAAAATAAATCTGATCTCAGCTTTATATTAAGAAATCATGATCGTGAGATTCGATTAAGTAAACATCACGATATTGCAAGAAACGCGCTGCCCATATCGCCTCACGTAACCATCGTATCCGCACGTTATTATTGCAATCTAGTTCCTGCTAGAAACGCATGCTCAACGTGCATACATTCGTGTTAAAGGCTGTCATGGTCGCATATTGCCGGGAGTACTTGGAGTTATTTCAATCGCTCGTCCGTCTGTTACCTGCTTTAACATCTTTCAATGCAACGTCGCGCACGCACGTTTTGTGCCTTTTTATGGCCACCGCTTCGCAAAAATCGCACGCTCGCGCCTACATGCATACGATGAATTTCTTGCTGATGGAGCTACTTTCCTTCGAGTTCTTGTTACTTAACTTTCAAACTTTTTATTATATTTATATTATATTCTTTCATTATATTTACATATTTTCTATAGGTTCCCCAATTATATATTTATCATATATCAATATATCAATTATCATATATCGATTATTTAATTACTTGAGATATTGATAATTCTTGAATAATTTTCGCGAAATTATTTACGTCAAGCAATTATCTTACTTGCTAGCAAAATTCTTGTAAAGCGTAGTAAAAGATAAGACCTCTAAAATTATAAAAGCATGAATAATTTTAAAATCATCTAAAATATCAAATTTGTCCTTAATTTTAAAAGAGTATTAAACATGTTATATCATATCTAAATATTTTTAATCGAATTTTATATAAAACGATTTCGTAAAATATAAATTTACTAAAAATGTCACAATTTCTTTTCTTCTTCATCTAATATCTCGCTACTCATAAGTCATAATAAATCGGCATACGCGGAAAGATATATATTTTTTTATTTAATTTAATTTTTTATCGGTTAACATGAAATATAGAAAATTTTTATCTTAAAAACTAAATTAATAGATCCGATGTGATTTTCTATCGACAATTTTCTTTGCAATCTTTTGAATCCATTTTCTTAAGTTGAAAAATTGTTACGATTATTTCACATTCTACTTTCCACATTCTTTAAAAAAGCTCCTTAGAAATCCTCTTTGGGGCTCGTTTAATAGACGATTACTGACTCGATCGTTTGGCGAATCCGATAGTTTCTTGTACCCACCTCTCGCGAACCTGCATAGCTTGATAATCACAGTGAGAGAGAACAAGTGCAATAAAAGGTAGATCGAGGAAAAAGAGAAAAGGAGAGGAAAGAGGAGAATGGGTTTTCACACAAGTGAATGAACCCAGCAGACCGAGTGAGAGAGGTGTAACACATTCATTTAAGCGATACACTAAATTCTCACAAACGCAGGCTACCGCGTCAATGGTGAGATTTTTATTTATTGCAACTCGTTGTATTTAACCACAATGCTAATTGCAATGCGATTCGTGTCGCAGTAATTGCGTCTATTACGCGTATTATAGCAGTTGTCCGGAATTATAGGTCAAACCCCCCGCCGTACGAGGGAGAGGAGTTGAAGTGGCGATTGTTGCGGATATGTGGGTTAACGTAATCCATCGACCTGGATTCTTTGCTGGCATCATCGTGTAACGAGCGACGTTCGTGGTATCAAGGACACCGCGTTACCTTCAAGTGTTCGCTTTTATTCCGTTATCATCCGACACTAACGTCGCTCGCGGCGATTCTTAATCCTTATGCAGCACATACGTGTATTGTACATGAAATTCTTACTTCTACAAGATATCCAAGAAAAGAAAGTTGATCGTAGGAAGAATTTTTTTCGTAGGAAGGATGAAGTTTGAAACTATGCAATATTGCGGATTAACTCGCACAACTAATACGGCTTGCATGAAAATTGCTGTCTTGGGAGTTTTCGTCTACTAACTTATAATAGAATACACACATAAAGAGTCTTTGCTTCAAAAACTAAACTAACAGATCCGATGTGACAGTTTATATTAAAAAATTAATAGAATTTTTCAACACTTTTTTTACAATCAAATTCTATTTTTTTAAGAATTTATCAGAAAACCAGAGATTCTTCGAATTCAAATTTTCTAACTCACAGTGGAATTTGAAGGAAATCTTTTTCAAACAGTTTGGTTTGCTGCACGAAAAGAACAGTTTTGCTGAAGTACGTAAAAAGCTAGGTAAATTTGAACATAATTTTATTGGATCATCAAAATTATATAAAATCGCGTCAAATTATATAGAACATCCAAACTGGTTGTTAGAATATCAAAATTTTTTGCTCATCATGCTTAGGATACGTAATTATTTTGATGGCCCAACAAAATTATTTTCAGATCTGCATTTAGTTAAATTTTTAGATCAGCACAATCGTTCTTTCCGAGCAGTAAAAAAAGTTAATTCTACTTTTACTCTTTTGATGAGTAGTACATTTTCATTCGTTTTAATCAATTTTTCTATTAAGCAACATTATTTTTATTAACATTTCATATGTTAGTCTTATATACACAAACACAACAATGAAGGTAATTTATTCGAGATCGGGACACGACGAGGGGGTCGCCCTGGGACTAATCTCATTACTCTCGGTAATGTGGAAGAGTTAACGTGTTATCGCTTTTCGATCCCCGCAGTGGGGACCTCACCGAGCGATCCTATGCTCGGTGAACCCTCGCAATCCCCTGAAGACCCGTGTGCACGCTTCTGTTGCAGTTACGATAATGTAGACTCGCCTAATTATGCCAGGCACCTGAACGGGCACGGCTCGCCGCCGGCTAACTCGTCCCAGCGCGATGGCATCCACGGCGGTACCGGCGGTGCCTCCTCGCCGTACAATCACAATTATTCGGGAGACGGCAGCTATCAATATGGCAGGTTCGACGCGAGCGCTCTGCACATCGCCCATGCGCTCAAGCAGACCGAGCTACAGAAGGGCTACAGCAAGGCCCGCGAGAAACCCATCGATTATTATCTGGTGAGTCACTGGTCGATCGGTCGGTCGGTCGCTCGGCCGCGGTTGATGTAATCGCTCTCGTCATGGTCGTCGCCGTATAAGGACGAGAGTGTTACTATTCCGACACGCGCGTGGCATGCCGCGAGCTAGCTAAGCGATTGCGTCTAACATGCTGTTGTAAACACGCAATTTCCTGGAGAACCGGAAAACCGTTCTCTTCCACGGAGATCACGAGTCAGCATCTTCGGAGCGGAGACACGGAGATTGTTGCGCCGCGCCGAGCGGATGCAGCAGTTGCATTCGCTCCGCGCGGCGAGAAGCACCAACAGTACTGAGAGAAACGACTTTATTATAGGAACAAATCAAGGAAAAGCAAATGTGATATTTGTTAAAAAACTGATTTGTTACGATTGCAAATT
>NW_012130066.1:3211743-3225638 GCF_000143395.1 Atta cephalotes
ATATATATATATATATATATATATATATATATATAGAGTCGTAGACGATTGCAGGATCCCAAATTATAAGAAATTGACCAATTTTAAGTATTCTCCCTACATTTGACTTGGTCGATTTCCTACGACTTAAGACTCCAGGAGGATCATCTACGAATTTTATGTAAACAAGCCTAAAGTCTATCCAAAAGATAGGTTAGATTCTATATAGTTTGCTTCTGTTACTAATAATTGGTTGATATAGCAAATTAGTAGCAAACACAACAACAAAATTTGTTGTCACATATTTATCGATCACCGGTTAAAGTTACTTTGTTAAATTAATAAAATTCTTTCTCTCAGTGAGTGGCATCCCGCGGCGAGATCTGCGAAAATAATCGTTAATTAATAATGCGAATTAGCAATGATAATTTCGGAGCGCGTAGGAAAGCGAACAATGGCGATGTGATAATTGACTTTTTGCGCGCATATGCCGCCCGCTGGTATTATTAGCTTCTTCCTGAAAACAGGGGCAAAGGGGAAGAAGGAGATGTATTGTGTGCATGAGCTAAAATACGCACAATAGGCTGCCAGCTACTTCCGTAGTAATAAAATCCAGATCAATATGGATGCGGCTCTTCTGATTTTCTTACAAGATCTACGTTTAGCACTAAAGTTGTCAGCAACTGATTTCTCTTGGCTAATTTGTACAGATATTAATTAAATGGTTTAAATTATGTTGCGTATTTTTTCTAAACTTTGTTTCTAAAGAACTTCAAATGATAATTACGGAAACAATCTAATTATTTAGAATGGAATATAACAACAGAAAGACATTTAAACAACATTTAAATAAACTTGAGACATTATTAGTATTAAATTATAATAATAATATTAAAAGTAAATATATAAAATATTAAATTATAATATAAAATATTGTACTTTCCGACAATTACTTTCCGGCATTCATTTTTTTATTATACTTTTGGATTTTGTAATAAATTTTTGATGTAAAAATAAAAAGAATCTCTTTTTGAAATATCATACGATTTACAGCGTCTATTCCCTCTGGCCGTATTTTCTTATTATTGTTTTTTAATTATAGGGAATCTTAATCAATATTTTGTTTAAATTATTGTACTTTTGAATTGGAAAAAACTGAATCGCGCAGATGATAGTATTAATAAATGTCTGTGTAATCACGTTATGTCAATAAATTATCTTAATACACTAAAGAAGGAAATACATTGCCTTATCAATTAATTAAATACTCAATTAATAGTCAATTAATTAAATACAAGAGACAATCGGAGATGCAAGTCACATATGACTGAATTCGAATTTCAACGTCTGGGCTTTGGCTTGACAAAACCGCGAAACCTCCGATCGCGGATTTCCGAATTTCCGATCGCGATCCGACATACATACCATCGCCGCGTGACTCCCATACGCGAATAATCGTCCAACTGGCGCGGTGTAGGAATGCGGCGAACCGTCGCGAGAGAACGGACTTCACATGAAAATGAGATTACCGCTTTTCCCATCCGCGCCGACCGGAGTAATAAGGCCGAGCCGCTAGTCGCTCCACTATCGACCGCGTTTTCTCTCAATGCGCTTTCGCGCGTTCAGATTGCCGCCGTTGCCGATCGATCGACCGATTATCCTTATTTATGTAGCTAGACACCGGCCGATCTATGTATGGCGTTTACGCGAACGAAAACGGCGTGGGCATCGGCCAATAAGATCGAGTCACAGTGATTTCCTGCGTCCTTTTCATCGTCCTACGAAAATTTATGACGCGCGATGACAATACGAGCGCGGTAGTTAACTGCGCTACAAGACAATCACGATTTTTCTCCCGCGGTGAAATAATCAACGGGCGTGATTTATCCGGCATTTGTTCCGTATCGCTGTATCGCGCAGGTCCTCCTACACTCTCATGCTACCGACGACATAGTTGAACGATCTAAGCACCCTGCCCACACATGCTGTCGATGATCAGATAATTCTTTCGAGTCAAATACGTGACGTGGCGAATGAGTCTCTTCGCACCGGCATCGCGACCATCGCCATTATGTTTAATTGATGAAACAGATCTGAGGAACGACGGGAACACGTAACAGATCGCTGCGCGTGACTGTGATCGAACGACCGCAATTACTCCGATATGTCAGCCTCCGTCGCGAGTCAAGCAAATAAGAACCACACGATTAAAACTGGTGTAGAATGAGCAGGGAATGGTACTATGCACATGTTGCTTCTCAATTTAAAATGGACACTTGTTTTATAATTTTTTTAAAAAGAATCGAGGAAAAATTTCAGAGAATCTACAAATTTCTCGATAATAATACAAAATTCAATGAATATTCAATATAAAAAATTAGAAGTTACAAAGAAATAAAGATTAAACATCTAAAGGATTAAATCTATAAGCTTAGGGTAAAGTGGTACAATTCTAAAATAATTTTTTTTATCCAATTGAGATCCAAAGTTTGATTTTTATTGTGTAAAAGATACTAAAGGGTATCAAATAGAAAAAAATAAAACTTAAACTTTGAAAATTATATTAAAATCTTATTTTATTCAGAATTTCTATCTCATTTGTATATTTTATTTATTTTGTTATCATTTATTTTATCATCAATTTATAACAATTTACATTACTAGTATTGTCTACGTGAAAAAAATTCGTGTAAACTAGCGTAAACAATATATAAATATTCTACGTAAACGTAATTTTGAAATATATGATATTATGATACAACTGCGGATTAAATAATTTGATCGATCAAAGTACGATGCACCGAAGCACACGTAAAGGTCTTTCGGAGCGAATTAACTCCTCCGCTTGTCGCGCGCGTTTTCCTTGGGATACGAGAACAATGCTGCGGCTCGGTGCCGACGCACGTAGTTGTCGTTCATGATTATTCAAATCGTTACCACGGAAGAACGCGTGTACACCGTCATCTTATTTCCCCTGTATGCGAAACCGCTGCTACCGCGCCGCTTGCACGCGAAGGAAGGCTTGCTTTACGTCTGCAAGAGGCGAGGCGAAGGGGCGGACGGCGGGGAATTATTTCCGCTTGCGGTACTTCTGCACTTGATGGCTAATTAGAGAATCGTTGCCAGGGCCGCGTAAAGAGCTAGTGGGGATAGCGCATGTATATCCCGACCATCGTCTCTCACGCGCCTTCGCGCGTAAACGCTTAGGGAAAATTAATCCATTAAAGGCTGTTGTCCTATTTCCGAGAACGCTCTAAACGGCAAACAAAATTCACAACGAGTCAAAATGTCTCTGCGGAAAACTCGCCTTTGCCTCGCGCACGGTTAAAAATTTAAAATATTATGTTACATAGGCGTGGACTTCCATCTGCTTCTAGCATAACGTGACTCTCGGTGGAAAGCCTAAAACACAATTAAAGAAAAACAGCCTTGAATTTCAGGCTGATATCTCGAGTTTTTTTACTGGTCATTCTGAAAGATGTCATGAGCAGATTTGCCAACATGTATGCTTGGAAATCTTATACATTTATTTCTTATGTTTTGCGCTGCATTAGTATATTTTCCATACAGGTAGCATTGAATTTGTTGCCAGTAAAGTTACGTATGTGTATGTTAAAATTACATTTTGAACGCAACGCATTAAGTGTGCAAAATTTATCTTTTTCTGTCTTCTCATTAAGCTAAATTGCGTTTATTCAAATCAGGTATGCGTTATTATGATATAAATACGATGTAGACTTCGTTAGCGTTCTAAGTATCAAAGAAAAATTATATAATGCGTTATTCTATTCCAAAACAAATCTGTTACGACAGATTTTATAAAGCATATCAATTTTCTTTGAGATTTTGGATTTCAATTTTTTTATATGTGGTTACTGACTTTCTTTTTTTCTTTCTTTCTCTCTTAAATTAAATTGAAAAGATGGCATTGAAGAAATCCTGTCGCACAACTTCAAAAGAACATATTTGTCTCCCTCAGTAGTAACGTTTCTCTTACTCATATTTTCATTGCATTAATATTTCCGGACTACAACGAGCGAAAAGAATCGCGAAATGCAACTCGTAGCATTTTTGAAAAAATACACCGGAAGAGGATTAGTTCACTTTTGTCGGCTAGCTGCGGGTTGTCGCTCCCCCGAAGAGACTCTCTTGGAAGCGAATGAAAGCAGAAACGCGACGTGAAAGTAAATTATACAAAAAGTGGAGTACCTACCTCTAAGGCCAGAGCTGCAGGCGTTTTAAGAAACGTTTCATTGCATTCGACTATATCCGCGAATCCCATCTTCTTACGACTAGTAGAATATACTTCCTGGCACATAACGACATTTTAATATTTAATTAGTAACATGCTGATCATATTAGACTTTTAAAATTACAAGTACCGAGAACAGTGCGCCGCAAGTATTCAAAATGTAATACTTCATATAATTTTTACATAATATAATATAAACATAATTTAAATTTTTACACAATACTTTATGTAAATATATTTTAATAAATTATAAGAGATTATATATTTATCGTATATCAACGTGTATTTTTTAATACGTCGTTATATAATAAAATGCCTATTCACTCTAAAACTTTTAGAGTGAATTGTCATTTTAAAGAATTGAATCTCACTCTTAAAGATTGAAAAGTGAGCCATTCTTTTTCAAGACTGATTCATCAATTTTCACTCTTTAAAGTGAGATTCCACTCCAAAGAATTTAGAAAGTATATTAGAGTTATACAATATATTAGACTAATATATTTTATAATGTTTTCATTAATGTTGTCGAGTAAAAATTAAGTGCAGATATGAAGAATTAAGGTCTTAATATTTCATTTTTACTGCGTTAGGATCGCGATGAACAGACGCGTCTTGAGATGAAGCACCGAAAAGAAGAAGATGATTTATACCGAAAATTTGCGCATCATCGTGAGGAAGAGGATCGACGAATTCGCGAAGAATTCCGAGTAAGTATTGATTAAAGCAGATTGTAACAAAAGTAATGTGATTTGCATTTTACAAATTAATTTTTTAATACATTGTTAATTACAAATAATATATATTAGTAAAATTTCAATATTACGCATTCATAATTTCATATATTACGCATGGTTTGAAAAGGATGAGTGGGAGAAGGAACTGGAGCAATTGTCGGCAAGATGGGAACGGGAAAAAGGCGGAAGAGTTCGAACCCAACAATTTCAGCAAGAGAAGGAAGATCTGGAGAAGAACATGACTCTACGTAGAGACAAGAAGAAGGAAAGTCTCACACGCAAGATGCTGGAGCACGAACGGTATTTATTATGTAATTAATACGATACACTACAACTCGCTTTTAGATCAAAGAAATAATACTTACATCATGGCTCATTCATTATTTCATTGAACAAAAAAGTAATTATTGAGCGTAAAGGATAACAGAAATATCTGGTACACTTGATACAGTAAACATTTGATAACGGATTTATTACAGATACAATTTTAATATCTGTAATAAATTCATTGTGAGATACAAATACATAAAATCGAAAAAAGTTGAAAATTTGTCTAACTAATTGGATGTCTCTATATAGCATGTTTGAGAAATCCTGAAACAAAAATTCTAAAAATTCACAAATTCAAATATCAGCTAATTCATATCAAGCTTTTATATAATCCTCTTTCTTCTCAATACACACAATAGAACGTGATACAATGATTGAAAACTACACGGAAATAACAATTTTGTTTTTTTGATATCTCAGCAAATCGTTTTTTCCGTATATAATACTTCTCTTTTGAAATTATCTTTAGCTAACGCATTCCATCTTGAATCGCTAATATATATTGTATATTTTCAAAAAAAACTTCCTTTTTAAACGCGATTTTATATTGAGAAATGAAAAAAAATTTGCCAGAATATGGGGTGGATTACTATACCTGTAGTTGTTTAGCAAAGAACTGCGATGATCCTGGCTTTGTGTGGAACACGCATTGTTGTGTAAATTTGTGCCTCTAGACAAACTGTGAATTCGTTTTATTTAGAGTTTTGAATTTCCGAAATAATTGAGACACATCAGGAATATACGAGTGTTTCTATACAAAACTAGGACAATCTCGCAATTTTTGACCAAACGACAGATCGCAGTGGTCCATCATTTTTTGTATTCTCCTGAATTGGTACCGGCAAGTTCTTTTTACTACCTAGGATACAGTTGTATTTAAAAGGGAAATTTTTTAATGTAATCTGAGCGATCCAAGATCGCAAACATAAGTTAAAAACTTTCATAAAGAAGAATATTATAAACTTTCAATCATTGCACGCCATTCCATCGCGTGTATTAAAAAAAAAGAAGAAATCTATGTAGAAGTCTGATATAAATAAAAGCTAATATCTGAATTCGCTGATTTAAAAAAATGTTTGTCTAAGAATTTTTCAAATATATATATGTATGAATAGTCGATGTAATTTTTCATACATTCTTATACTTTATATGTACAATAATTCGTAATTTGTTCGTTATTTATTACATGATATATTATGATATATTAACAGTCGACAATTTCAAAAGAGATTACGAATATCGATTCCATGCATTTTACGAAAGAACACGAGGAAGAGTTACGCGTGCACGTTTACGAGCCGCGGTAGCTTCAGCTTTATATTCTTTTTGGTTTCTTTTTTCTTCCGGACGATAAACAAGCTCGCGTGCATTGGCGCTCGCGAACCGGGAAGCCGGATTTTCGCGCTCAACACAAAAGCTTCTCGTTACTCCTGATCAATTTATAGGGCGGCAACCGCCGCGCTGGTGGAGAAACAGAGCTCGGAGATGCTGGAGCTGATCAATGAAGCGAGAAGCGAATACATGCTACAGGAAAGTTTATACCTTGACGAAGGAGACGGTTATACTCAGGAAGCGCCGCCTCCGCCTTATCCATCGCGCGCGCCACCCCCGCAGCCACCAGCCCTCGCCAAATACCATATCTACAATGATCCCCTAGAGTTCGCCGACATGGATCAGATAGCTATTTCGGTAAGATTTCATCGCGGAATTCTTTCAGCGCTTGTTTCCTCTCGCGAGTCATCTTCCTTGTCTCTGGAACAAGATTTTACGGTATACAGTTTATCGCAAGTATTCTAAGAGCTCTATCATCTATTACATTATAATGTTTTATTTAAATGGATTTAAACTCGAGAAATTTTTTTGTCATCTTAAAATATATCCGATATTAATGTTTTTATTTCCTTTCTTCATCTAATTTCTGAAGATGTTATTCATATTGGATTGTATGTATAAGCGACCAAGCCAAACACCGTACTCTTAACATCGCTTTTATAAGATTCACTCATATTAAGTGATTTACATTATCTTGTGTTGTTCTTAGGTAGCCCAAGAAGATCAAAAAACGTTCACCGACTTAGTGCGACAGTTGGTGAGCAGATGCGGATCGGATATAGAAAAGGCGAGGACAATATTCCGATGGATCACCGTGAAAAATCTGAACACTATGCAATTTGATGAAAACTTACGGGGTGACACTCCCATGGGTCTGTTGAGGGGCATCAAACACGGCACGGAAAGTTACCACGTTCTATTCAAACGATTGTGCAGGTAACCATACTAACGATAATATTACAAAAAATAGATGATACATGAAAAGAATTTTCTCTCAAAATTTATCCTGAAAATTTGGTAGTAGTGGTACAATACAATATTTTAAAGATTTTTACCATGCACTTTAGTAAAATTAATCAAATTTATTTTATATATTTTATTGTAGTTTTATTAGTGAATAAAAGAGATTTACATAAAATTCTTTGAAATACAATGTTGTCCCATGACTATCATATTTGCAGGGTAAATTCTAAGAAAAAATTTTCTTCGTGTATATATATATATGATATATCTTATATAAACAATTTCTATAAAGATACACAGTGAAGACCCTACTTTACAAAATTTACATATGTAATTATTCATATTTCCTTGAACATATAAATTTAGTGGAACAAAATATAAATCATGCTTTTTAAATTTGAAAAAGGAGTTTGCGTAATTTTATTTTTATAAAAATAATAATAATGAATTTAATAAATGCAGATTATTTTCCATAAATAAAAAAATCTAAAATATCTTATATTAAAGAATAATCATATATGAAAGCTGATGCACATAAACTTTTTATTTTTATTATGTTATTGTAACTGGTTGCATTCCGATAAACTCGCGAAATGTGAGATCAAAATGCATATAATATAGAATATATAAAGAGATTAAGAATTATCGAAATGTTCGACATTCATATGTTTCATTTGTCTCAATTAATAATATTTAAATCGTTAATAACATTGAATGCAGTTATGCGGGTTTGCACTGCGTGGTCATCAAGGGTTACAGCAAATCGGCGGGATACCAACCGGGCGTTTGTTTCGAGGACAACCGATTCCGGAACAGCTGGAACGCCGTGTATGTGGCAGGTGCATGGCGGTTCGTCCAGTGTAATTGGGGAGCACGACATCTCGTCAATGCCAAAGAGGTTCCCCGTCCCGGTCAAGCGAAAGCTAAGAACGACAGCCTCAGGTAACGACATACCAAAGTTATCGATGGTATCGTGATTGCAGCGTTTGCGTGTGCAAATAAAACGATCAATGTGATCACGAAGATATTTCACTTAGGTACGAGTACGACGACCATTACTTCCTGACGGACCCGCGAGAATTCATATACGAATTCTTCCCTTTGCAAGAAGAGTGGCAGTTGCTTAAACAACCGATTTCACTAAAAGATTTTGAAGAATTGCCTTTCGTACGGTCTTTATTCTTCAGGTAAGGCAACATTCCTGTTTTCTTTTTTTCTTACGGAATATACTTTCTTGAGGAATAAGAGAGAAAGCTGGATTCTACGCAGATTAATTGTAACGTTCATGATTCATTTTTCACGCAAAATGCACTGTTCAACTCCATGCAATTTATATAACTGCCATTAATTTCACATCGCTTTAAAGGACTTTGCACTAATTACATAGGAAATTGGATCTCGGTGAAATGAGATGGTTTTCACATATGTAGCTTATAATATGATGAACAAAGATGTATACACACATGATTCAAATAATGGATAACCGTATCAAAAGTATAAAATTTGTGTTCATAATTAATCACTTTGGATGCATCATAACTTAAGAGTTATTCATTATTTGAGCAATGTGCATATAACATTTTTTGTTCACCACACATTACAACATAAAAACTTCATTTCACCGAGATTTAATTTTCCATATAATTAGTGCGAAGTCCTTAAGCAAAGGTAATAACAACTTCAAGCGTATCACGTCTTAACAAATTAAATCTGTCCATTGAAGCGCGTTTAAAGACCGTTAGAATATAATTAAACTGACTATCTCTCGCAAGTGTGATGAGATTGGTCTATTAACAATGACCGTAAGTTGCACAGCGAAAATACCGTTCGGATAAATTCTGCGTGTACAGGTACGGCCTTTACTTTCCGGATACGAATACAAATGCCGTTATGTATACGGATTCCACTGGTGCTGCAACCGTGAGGATAGCGATGCCAGCACATATGCAATCATCCCTTATCTTTCATTACAATCTCAAGTTTTATGATAATGATGGCGATGGTTACGACGGTGTGTCGCTCAAGCGTTTTGTCATGCAGGTAAATTAATAGTCTGTGGCCTCTGTATTAATGTCATGATGATTTATGTCAAGCGACTTGAATCGCGTTGCTTTATAAAATATTATAAAAGTCATATAAAGTAATTCATATGTTTCTCTTTAATAGCTTATTTTAAGACTTAAATGCTTAATTCGAAAATTAAAAAATAGAAAGAAACAGAAAAAAATAATTTTAATTTATATTAAGTATGGGAAAAAGTTCATGACATTTTTCCTGTTAGATGGCATTAAAAAAAACGCCACGAACTTTTTCCCACACCTATATAATAGTTCTAATATAATAAAAACTAATATAAAAAACTAATATAATAATAATTCTTAAAACGTGTGTGTGTGTGTGTGTGTGTGTGTGTGTGTGTGTGTGTGTGTGTGTGTGTGTGCGTGCGTGCGTGCGTGCGTGCGTGCGTGCGTGCGTGCGTGCGTGCGTGCGCGCGTGCGTGTGTATGTGTGTAAGAGACGGACGGATTATTATTATTATATATTCTGATATTGTATAATACTAATTTTTGTAGAACTTTCTATTATTTTTATATTTTATAACATTACTATCAAGTTGCATATATGAAAGATGTACGTTATATTTATCTAAATTTAAAATAAATAAGAAGATAACGCAGTGCAGATCAATACTTAAATAAATTTCACGAATTTGAAATTTTTTAGTCGGTTGTGGGAAATATAGTCGCGTTTCGAGTTCACGCGCCGTGTTCCGGATCCTTTCTTTTGGACATATTCGCCAATGCGGTAACGCCGAAGGAATACTTGACCGGTGAACCGATGAAATTCAAAAGCGTCTGCAAATTCAAAATCGCATGTGAAGAATTGCAGACGGTGATGGTACCATTGCCAGATTGCGCCAGTGGCGAATGGGGTCCCACCAAAGCTACCAGATTATTTGGTCTTATACCCATCACTCATCAGGTACGTTAATTAATCAAATTGATTTGTTCGTTACTATACAGTTAATTTAAGGCAAAAATCAATTAATATAGATTATAAAAAGTGATTTACAAGTATATGCAGACTCCTATTTCCTTAACATGTCCATATAATAGTTGAATCAAAATACCAATTGTGTAATAATGCGTATAAAATGTTAACATTATAATTTTAAATAATTAATAATTATTTATTATTAATATAAAATTAATATATATAAATTAATATAAATAAAAAGAAAACTTTGATTACATGTTTTTTTTCAAAAAAATTAAGCTGATTCTAGTGCTATGTAAAATATAATAAACTTTTCAAGTCTATCGAGTTAGCATGTAACTGTTATATGTTTCACGTAGATAAAAGTTTTGTCATGTTTCGGTCCACAATCAGTTCCACAAGAATAAATTTCCTTTCCACTCTTTTCTCTCACGTATGGAAATACTAAGGTGAAAAAAAGAAAAGTCAAGAAAGATTGGCCAAGAAAAAGGAATCTTTTATCAAAGCCGATTTTATCAAAACCTGTCAGGCAGTTCACAATCGCACAATCTATTGATTTTAGGAAGCTCTGGTGTTCGCCGGGCGTGAGCTGGAGATTCAATTCCGCATGTCGAGGCCGTTGACGGACTTCATGGCGACCCTGCACAAGAACGGGATTGAAGAGAAGCGCCTATCCAAGTACGTGACGCATTCTATCGCCGACGACGACGTAGTCACATTCTCTATAAATTTCCCCGAAGAGGGTCAATACGGTCTAGACGTCTACACCAGAGAATCCACAGTCTCACCCACCGCTCAGCACGACGTCACTGGCGAAAAGCATCTACTCACGCACTGTTGCAAGTATCTCATCAATTCCAGCAAGAGGAATTGAGAGTAACCTCGAGCGTTTTCGTTGAAGTTCAGCTTCATCCGAAAATTTCTACTCTAGTTGTGAATGGCGATTACTAGCGAGGACTGAAATTCTAGTGCTTATTAAGACGAGCGACACACTTCTTTCGTGGTACTTTCGGAAAATTAAAATTAGTAAAGCGAATTGTGAAATATTTTGCAGGCATGATGAACGACGTCGTTACTTATCGCGATGAAATGATCACAAATATTTTATAATCCGAAAGTCTCGCTTGTCATACTGAGCTTGTTCTATCTTTAGAAAACAGAGAGAATGTGCAACGTTCTCCGGAAATGGATCAACTATTAATGATAAATTAATGACACTTTGTCGTGAATACACAAAGGGAAAAGAGTAAAGAAGCCGGTCGAATGACAATGGTAACGAAGAGACAATGATGAAAGCAGTGACGTTTTACGTCATTCTTCAAAGAAAGATTCTATTTTATGCAATTCCGCTACCTCGAGTCTAACAGTAGGCTTACGACTGGAAAATAATTATTAATGTAAAACTAACTATGGAATTTTAGTTTTATATGGGAGAGAAATTTTTCGAAGGGCCTCAAGTAGCAATAAATATTTTCGTAAGTAAATGGACGGGTTTAACGCGATTTCTTGAACACTCAGTATATCTGGGACGTGCTTACGGTCGTGCTCCCTTATATCATCTACTGGATTAGTACTTCTGTATAATGATGCTTTGACGCGATCATGCTTCTCTTATGCAACCGAATAAATTATTACGATCTGCAATTCCGTTATAACAATTTCATCTCCTTTACTCTCACCGAGCTTTACTCTCACCGACAGATTCATATATTTATCGCTAATACCGCATTATTTTCAATATTACCTGTTATATGTATATCCCGTTTCCGATTGCGGATCAACATTAAGCATGTGACGCGTATAGATCGAAGCAAATATAATATATTTTATGTACGAAAAAGTGCTTCTGTATATATAATGTACGTATATATAGCATCATTACGACTTGTGTGTGGAAAGTATTGTTATCTATAAAGAATATTGAATTGTATCTAAGGAAGCACTCGTCCAATTTTATTTAATCTACTCTTCTACTTTTTTAATTTCTATTTTTTTATATTGCTCTATAGGATTCTATTTATTTTATAATTAGACTGTGTTCTCTTTTAAAATTGATAAATTTGCAAGTCGTAATTTTCGAAATGCACAGGTGCTATACTTTATATTATCCCTTATAATGATATTCGCACAATCGAGCAATCATTTATTTAGTGATAGGATAGTATTCGCACTGTCGATTATGCAAGCAAAAATGTCGTTTATAACAATTAAGAAGAAGATATATATTTATTAATCGTGTAATATTAATCTTTCTTGTTGTCAATTAAAATTTTAACCACGAAAGGAATCCCCACATTATTATCTTATGTAATAAATGTAACTCGAGCTTACAAAGTCTATTTTGTTATCCATTAACATTCATAAATATATAAATTAATTTTTTTATATACCGTAGTTACTTTCAATAAAATTTTCAATATGTTCTTGTATAAAGATTTAATAAATTGATTTCCACAAAATAATTTCAGACTCAAATAATTTCAGATTCAAAATTATTTCAATAAATCGATTATCACAAATCCAATCTGAATTAATCGATATTCATACAATTGCGTAATTTTTTTTTAAAGTATGCTTATCAAGATAAAGATATTCTTCGAAAGTTTTCTTAGATTTTATATTGATAATTCTCAGGAAGAAACTGTAATCAATATTCTTTTTATTATATTACTCAAGATCGTTTCTGACGAATTAAGAAATACGCAGATAATCAAAATGATAAGATATTCAAGTAGAGTAAATAATTCAGTAAATAATTAATTAAGAACAAAGAATTCAGTAGAGTAAATAATTAATTTCCGCAAAACTTCCTGTCAAACAGCAACCCGTTGCACTTATTCCATCGAGCATGACAAACGTAACGGTACGTCCATCTTGCGGTAAAAGAACAAAATTTAAATTTCATGAATCACAATGCACGGCTTCATACAAACTTGAATAAGGAGTTGATGTATTACAAGCGTTTTTAATATCGTATTCTCACTTCGAAATGAATACATCCAGTGATAATTTTAATAAATCAAATACAAAACTATAATTATTTAAAGGAATTACAGAAATAATCATAAATAATAAATCCTATTCGCAAAGCTATTTTAATTTATTAATAATCGATTTTAGCCAATAATTGTCTTCAACTTCTATGTAATCCAAAAGTAAGTCTGAACGACAGTAATCCTGAAATATAACTCAATAATCAATAAATCCTTTAAAAACCATAGATACATTCAGTACTCAGCAGTTATAGTTCATGTGAATTGCACAATTTATAAGATATCTATCAATCGATTAATTCTCTCTCTCTCTCTC
>NW_012130066.1:3225870-3238504 GCF_000143395.1 Atta cephalotes
CTCTCTCTCTCTCTCTCTCTCTCTCTCTCTCTCTCTCTCTCTTATTTTAAAAAAATAATTTCTTTCTGAGCTTAACGTTGTTGACATAATTCTGTAATAAATCGAAAATATTTATAAAATATATAACAAAATATTAGCAAAAGATTCGAAGGCAATGACTTTCGGTGAATCTACGATAAATTTGACAATATAAAAGCGCTATTGATGGACATTCAATAATACACAACAGATGATATCGATTTATTTATCGAATTATTGCTGAGTGGCATTCGTGCAACTATAGCCGAACAAAATTTACCGTATTGAAGTTTTACGAAGTGTGAACGGCATTCTTCGGTTGTATTATACTTTCTTTAAACTGATTCACGATTTCTCTTTACCCAATTGTTTATTATGAAAACTAATTACCGGAATGTCTTGTATATTTGTTTGTCTTGTATATTTGTTCGGAGATAAATCATCATTTCAGACTGAGGATTTTTTATGCGCATTGCGACGAGTTACCGGTTCATCGCTAATTAAATAGCCGGTCCTCAGATTGCAGACTCACCCCTCTTCTCCTCCCCTGCACATCGTCAACTTCCGGAACAGGAAGACGATCCCTCGGGATTGCCGAGACAAGAAAAAAGTTTCCTTATTCCATGATGGTACGTGCGGAAAGAAAGATTTCATCGCGCGGGCGTACTACTTTGTGATTTATAGCCCGCTAACTGCTTATTGTAATTGCAGATGAGGACATCTATTATTGTTATTATCAGCGTTGGCCGCGGAGACAGGACGCGGGATTTAGAAGCTGCTCTCGCCTTATCGCGCAAAATGGGAATTTCTGTTCGCGGTGACGGCGCGGCTAGAATTTTTAATGGCACTTACAGTAGAACTTGTCGCATGCGAAGAGGCAGAAGCTTCACATTTTATTTTTATTAACATAAAATTATTCTTTATATACTTTTGGATATATAATACGATTTAGCCATCGTTCTTAAAGGATTTCGATCGACGGCGATTTTTGTACCCAAAGCACGAAGCCGTAATTACTTTCGCAACTCCTCTTTTGGCATCATCTGAAGCGCGAGATTTATGTGCTAAAAAATAAGATATTTGATTACTCGGTTTATTGTGGCGCTGGAATAGTTAAAAGATTCTGATAGCTACTGCTGAAACGTGTTCTCTGTTCGTTCTACTTTCCATTGTTTGATGATGGTCGCTCGTTAGTATTTCACGCTCTATACACACGCCACATAGAGATGATATGGACTCAGAGTGTTTAACAAGCCTCTTCCTTCATTCTTTTTTCCTCGCACTTCCTTCCGCAGCCCGTTAGATGCTACGTCTTTATAATTGCTCACCGCAAATGGATGGCTATTAATGTATACGTCTATTCGCCAGTATTCCAGCCATAACATCTTAATAATTGCCGAGTATAAATAGCTGCGGCATGCCATACTTTTTTAAATATATACTTTTCCTTTTATGTAATATTATTTAGTTATATATTGGAAAATTTGCTTATTAAAAGTATCGAAAGTTTAATTAACAGAGTAAAAGAGAAGATTTTTTTTCAGTTATTATGAAACACTTTTTTTTAAAGTTATAGATATATAATATACACGAGTTATCGATTACATTATAAACTACACAATATAATAATTAATAATAATATATACTGCATATTTACATTAATATCTCGTAGCAGAGAAATTTTATAATAAATGAAAAAAAAAATCTTCTCTTTTATACCAAAGTACAATGTACCAATTTTATTTTATTGGTTTTTGTTAAATTTTCAAACAAATGTCAAATGTGTCACGCGGTATCCCGCGCATGCATCGTATCGGTTTGCTTAAAATACACAGCGCTCTGAAACGAATAAAAGCTATTGCCTTTACGAGTGGACTATTTTCGCTGGGCGCCGTGCACCACACGCCCACCACCTTCTCTAATCTAAGGCGCGAGCATCTATAATGCATGCCAGGCCGTGAGGGTATTTCTAATCCCACGCAACCCCCTTGTGGGGGCTGCAGATAGTGAGTCGAAATATCAGACGTCGAAGTAGCGGGCGCGCTGTTTTCCGAAGGGGCTGCACCCTCACTCCCTCACACGGTGGTGAGTCACGCGAGAGAACGGCTGTGCGATCGTCGAAGATCTCTCGCGACGAGACGGAAATGGTAAAGGGATAAGATAGCTTGGAAACTCAATCCCCTTGCGTGTGAGTTTCCATACCTTGGTAAAAAAAATCTTTAAAGCTGCCCTCCTTGATAGAGGCGAGTAGAGTATTACGCGACAAAAAATTGTGGATTATTGGCTGGTTTAAAGGGAAAAATAAATTTCAACAAAGCGTGGAATATCCCAAAGATAATTAATTTACGTCAGCAAAATTGAATAGGGATATTATAACAGAGTTTTTATATTATACGGTTCAGTTGTTATAAAACAAAATTTAATTATGGAATCAGACCGAGTCATTTACACGATTATCGTTCTGTGTTTTCCTCCTCGTTTCTCTAATATATAAAATATAGTAAAATAAATTTTGAAGGAAGGAAAATTTTCATACAAAGGCACAAAGTGTTCTATTATTTCTACGTTTGATAATGGACAAATTTACTGCAGTACAAATTGGAATTCATATAACTGAAATGAAATTAAAAAATTATTTGATATTATTTAGATGAGAGTACAAAGGTGGAGGAGAGTAGGAAACTTGAAAACTACAATACTTCGAACAAAGAAAAATATAAAAAAAATCTGTCGAGTGTGTGTTAATAAAACGAAGTGCGACTTGCGAGCCGAGCGTTTCGATTTCGTTGCCACGGAATGAGAACAATCGGAGAATGAGACATCGAATAATAATAACAATAATGTACTTTTAGGCGATGCCGGCTCTTTCAATACTACGACCACGGAAAGCATCATTTATTCGTAATGGTATCATTTCACGCGCGTGAATTTCTCCCTTGTACTCTTATGATAACGTAGTCATGTTATCCTTTCACGTCTTGATGATACATGTCCGCGATATTCCTCCATTTTCACGCGAAACAACGGAGAGGCAATCGTCTCTATTCGGCTTGGTAGATCGAACGGTGCATTATTTATCCGAAATCAAGAAACAAGAGTAATCGGCCGTATTGAAAGATCACGTGATCAGAATAGCAATCCGGGAGGAGACAATTTCCACAAATTGGTAAATGTACCAAATGCAAGTAAAAATCATGTTTTAAATTGTTTAAACTGCTTAATGAATGTTTTTAACATATTTTTATAATACTGTTTAAAATATGTATAAAACATTAAAAATATGTTTAAAAAATACATGTTTTATTCTTTAAAAAAAATTTTTTTGCCAATTTCTAGCCATATAGCCTCGCAATTGAAGAAAACGGAGAACAAATTCCATTGATATTGTCTGATCACCAAATTACGAAAAATCTTCGTCGAGAAAATCATAATGCCGTAAATATATGACATATTGCCGATTCGCCACAAATGATGAAAAATATTAAAGAACGAACTGAGAACAATGACGACTGTTTCAATTGAAAATAAAAGAGCTCATAAAGATATAGAAAGAAAACAATTATTAATAAGCATAACTATGATGCAGAGAAATTATTTTATAGTTAATAAGAAATTATTTATTAATACAAGAAGAAAAATCTTTCAGTTTGTATTATAATATCCAAATATCGTTTTCACAATCGATTTTCAGTTCTGATTCTGTTAAGATGATTGAAGAACAGAACCTTGTTACGCTGAATACTTCCAATCAAATTTATACAGACACTTGAAAGCAGATGCAATAGTTTTGTTTTCAACAAGCATCGAATATTTCAGCATAGCGACAAAAAAAATTTAATATTATTTTTTGAAGATAATTTCGATATTAGAACCTCTGGTTATGATAATGTGAAAATTTGCGTAATATTATTTTCTGCAATTTTTTGTAATATAATTTAAATGAAACAGAGAGAAGCAATCTAGATATTCAATAAAATGTGTCTTATACATTTTAAAGGAACACATTCCACAGTCGCCAAAGAAATATTTAATAGTCGAAACAATGCCGACGTCCTCAGGAAAAACCTTATCGAACGATGAATCGAATCGACATGATTCGATGCAAACTACGAGCGCATTATTCTCTAACGAGTCGCCTTATATGCCTAACGGAAAGCGAACTCGCGTTTTAAAATTCTTTTCTTCACATTAGCATTTTAATCAGTTCCCCTTTGTCTGTAATATCTTTTTATGCATTCCTACATTTCATGCTAATTTTCAAACCAAACACGTTAATTTTACATATATAAACTCTTTAAGATCTATAAAACTTTATGTATTTATAATATATAATAAATCATATTATTTAACTTTTATTCAGGTATATATTACAAATCGTATATAAGCGTTAAGACCGACTGTTTAACGATAAAAAAAATCATTTCTCATTCTAAACAGCATTATACTTATGATTCTTCTTATAAATCTTTTTGATCATAATTTGACAAAACTGAAACATCCCGAGTCGAAATTTTAGTCCTACGTTGAATCTCTTTCAACCTTAATTAAATCTTATAAACTGTTTTGATACTTGAACAATCAAATAGGACCTCTTTTAATATTACTTAATCCATAGCTTCTATTTAGAAAACTTCTTTTGAACCTAAAAAGGAAATTTTCCGATAAATGCCATTTACAGGCTCAATGTAGGAGCTAAATTTATTAGATTAGAATCTATAAATCTCTAGAGCCTACATACAGCCTAATTATAAATCTTTAGAATCTACATACGTCCTAAAACTAAGGTCCAAAGTAGGAGTAAAATTTCGATTCGGACAATTTCTTGTAGAAGAAAAAATAGTTAGAAAAGTAGCACGCTTTATTGCTCGTCGAGTATAAAAATGATGTAAGCTGCATATTAGAATAGGACAATCTATATAACACGCTTAATATTTTCTTTTTAAACTTTCTTCTTTCTTTAGAAATAAAGACAAAATAACACATAGCTTCATCTTGTTCATTGCAAAACCTCTACAAATCTCGTTGAACACGCGTGTGGAGAATCCTTTTTTTATAAGAATGCCGTGTGATGAAATTTTAAACAGCATCTATGGGGCTCATAAATACAATTTTTACAAAGTTTCATGAAACATTAAAGGCCCTTTTATTTCTCCCTGGAAAGAGCGAACTTCGCGCCGCTTAAACTACGTGACCGCAGAGCGCTTCCAACGAACGGAAGGTATCAGCACGGCTTATTCCCGAGGCAGATATAAATTCATATGGATGACGAAGTGGGGGCCCATTAGTCGCAGCCTAACGCGGGATCTAACCAAAAGCCGGCGCGAATCTTTTCATTTGCATGTTTACGGTGGCTCGGTATTTTATTGTCCGACAAAAGTTTGCGACCACCCAGGGAAACGCGACGGCAGCGCTGAGGGGCGGACGGGGAGATATAGAGAAGCATTTATTATCGTCTGACACGAGACAAACGAGTAGTTGATTACAGGCATATTGTCAGCGGTGTCCCACGGACCAAGCGAATTCCATGGAAACAGCATCCAACCGTCGCGTCACCGCGCGCAATATATGTATGTGAGTTTAAATATTTCCCTATAATCTACGTAGACAAATTGTGATACATGTGCCTCCGGATATACATAATCTCAATATTTGTCACGTATCTTTTTAACAATATGAGGTTCATTTTCACTTCTTTTTATTTAAACAAGAAGAAAGAATTCAGTCAATTTAATTAATAAGATATTTAACCCTTCATAGGCACACATATTTTTACTTGTTCAGTAGGCACTGAGTTTTTTGTCCAGCTCACATATTTTTCATTGTTCTAGGCTTTCCAAAAAATCTAAAAAAATTCAGGATTACTTTTCAACATCTCTGCTACATTATCAAATATTTATTTAACTCAAATGTTAAAACCTTTATTTAATAAAAATTGAAATTTAAGCCAAGAAGAATGAAATTTTGCCTAAATTAACATAAGAAGTTGTTACGAAATAAAATCCTTAAAAATTTATAGTAGAAAATCGATGACAAATCCTGCAAAATCTGAGATGTGTATGAAAGCATGATAAATTTATATCGCGGTCCTCTGTCGCTCATAATAATAAACATTATATTACTCCATTTTTCATGTTCTTTTTTTTATTAAAATATATTGAGAATAAGAGCTTTTAATATTTAATATGAGGTTCACTTAAAATGCTTTATCGAAAAATCTCCGAAGAATCTATAAGCAACGTTAAACGCCCACGTAATTGCTTGTCAATACTCTAACGTCACAACAGCACAATGACGTGTCCGACGATACGTGGAGTTGACATCGTCATGCAGCAGATTAAAACGTTACTATAAAACGTTACGAAGCATAAAAATTCCTGTGGATATTACAAAATTTCCGCATAAAAGAAGAACAACCACGATAAAAGAACTTTCATGATATGCATTTCAGTCAGTGCATTACAATATATCCTAAAATGTAACATTTAAATTTAACTGAAATTATATTATTAGGCAAAAAACAGACTCGCGCGTACACAATATAACTTTTTTTTTTTCAAATATTAACACGTCGCATGGCACAAAAACCGGTAATCCTAAAACCGACCAAGCCGGCTAATTATAAAATTCAGCAGCCTCACGCGGCCGGATTGTTTTCCATTTACTTTTATTACCTTATCAACTACGATCTAAAAAATCTGGTGGCATCTGGCATCCCGAAAAAAAGGCGATAAGACGTATTTCGAAAGAAGAGATGCGCGATTCACGCAATCCGAGGCACGCACGGTTCATTTAGGAAGGTGCAATCTCGTGGACCAATCGCGTCCTCCTGATTCTCTTCTCCGTATCTCGTAAGCACTCAAAAAAAATTCTAGCGGGGTCTCTGTATGACCCTATGCAGAGAAATCCATGGAAGAAAAAGGTGGTAGAATGGCTCCCCGGATCGGTTATCGATCGGCTTGATCTTCCGAATGCTGGCTATCGATTGGATCGATCCACCTGGTTGTTGCGGGATCAGAAGAAGTCCGACACTTCGACCCTCAAAGATGAAATGAGCTCCGCTTTTGTATGCGCGGCCACATCATACATTATTTTCCTCCCTTCGTGTTTCTTCTCGTCTGATTATCGATATACTCCTCGGGAGTTAAATAACCTTCTAAATGAGGAGTTTCGTGCCTCTTGGTCATATACTTCATCTTCCGTTTTCTTGCCTCACCTGACGTTTATCCCTGATAAACTCACGGAAGTTACGGTATTAGCATTTTAATTTAACAACGGAATAATATTGCCACAGCCGAATAAGATCGAAAATATTGTGTTCGTAAAATTTTTAAATATACTATACACTCGTTACTCATTTATTACATCATTAACAATAAATATGAAATTATCTTTTAAAAATATTTATCTTCTTACAATTGTAATGATACTCGCAAAAGATTTTATCCAATAAGACAAAGTTGTGATAGATGCTTCGTTGTTCTACATATTTATCATGTACTATTTATTCACTAATTTAAGTTATTCAATTAGCAAAATAAAAATAATCTCTCCTTACTCGAGTTTTCATTCTTGTTACGATTGGCTGTGATATGCATATTGCATATGCAGTGAGAAGATCCTATCCGAGAGAGAATCCGTTTCATTATTGCGAGACCGAATTAAAGCAGCCCTGACAAGACCAACACCAACCACATCATCATGCATATTTAATTAGTCAAAATTTCGTCGTGTTAAAACGATCACCCTTTTCGCTTTATATATGTATACATATATGCTCGTTTATTAAATATTTGCGTCTTTATACACACGTAAAACCGACTGCATGCATGTGTTATGATTATTATAATGTCATTCGCAACGTCTTTCAAGTTGATATGTCTCGTGTCAAGAAGAAAGTGTATATTTATTATCATTTAATAGAATGTCGATTCGAGAGCGATGATACGAGGGCAAGGAGACGGCCATTATCGGCGTCCGGCCGGGTAAAATTGGTGTGCAATAAAAAACACCCGAGACATGCCCGGATTATTTACTCATCCGGTTTGCATTCGTCCCGTATAAAATCGCGCTTACATCGCCGTTTCGGCAACATTGTGAAAAAATGAATCTTATTTTCGTCTAATAGCGGGACAGAGAGAAAAGCGAGACACGCCCTGGTCACCGTTATGGCGATATAATGCACACAGACGCCATGGACTTTTTATGACGGAGCGTGCGAAATTTATGTGCAATATGTGGCGTCTCTCATTCTCTCCGGCCAGAGAGAGGAGAAAAAATCGCTCTTTCGCGCGTACGAGAACTATACGTATATCGTCGACAAGAACATTCGGGGGAGGGGAAGAGGAAAAAGATGGAACAGGACCGAAATATTACAACTGTCGAGATTTATGCGGTGGTAAATAAATCCGCGAAAGCGCGCGTTGTATACCTAATTGGATTCTCCCTGCGTAGCCGTGTCAAATAACTTCGATTTTTGTCGATAACTCGCGCGTAACGAGCCTCGAACCTTAGCCATTCCAAAATGTTTTTATCTCATTTGCCTTTGATTTAAATACTATTGGCCATTTATAATATCGGATATTCTTTTAAAAAATTTTTTAAAATTGAAAAGAAGATGAAATCAAAATTAATGTTCGTTCCGAAGACATGACTGTAAATAATTGTTTGTAACTATACATAAGCACATTACATAAAACAAAGCATATTACATAAAATCTATTTAAATCTATTTATATTTAAGTCGTACATATTTAATGAAACATGAAAATTCTTTATGTAAAAACGAGATAGTTACTAAATAATAAAACTGTTAAGAAAAAATATATTAATATTAATAAATTTTCTTGTGTATAAATATTTTTTCCTGTAATATACAATAAGAAAGATATAATGCAGATATAAAAAAGATATAACTCATGTATGTAATGTATAAATATGTACACATTTAATTTGTATAATGTTGTGTGTAATAAAGTACAAAAAATAAATGTTATAAATAAAAAGGAAATAATAATAAAAAACGTAATAAATATCAAGGTAGAACTTTAATATCCGCCGATATCTGAAAATCTGGATTCTAAAGACAAAGCTTAAGTACTCTTTGCAAGCACGATCTTGCAACACCGTCTGCATATAGAAATAGCTATTTACACACTCAACGGACTTACGTGACTCAACATATGTGTTGCGTGAAGCAGCCGTGGAAAAATATCACTATTTTTACTCCTGACGGAGAAAATTTCTAGAAACATCGTACACGCAATTTTATTTTGAATCCTTTAATTCTATGAAATGCATCGAGAAAAACCTGATGGTGATCTGAAAATCAGAATTAATTCTTCCCATCGCGAAAGTATCAGAAAATGCACTTCGCGTAGGGAACCGAAGACGAAGAGAAGAACAACAATTTTTGTGGACTTTAAGACGTCCACTTTCAAGCCCCCCTGCAACTCAGGAATTCGTTCTTTTGTCCAAGGAAATGCGAGTCATTTTTGCAACTAGAAACGTACGCAAAAGAAACTTTGCATCACTATATTGACTTGAAAAAAGGCCGTCTCTCGGCCTTTTCTCTCTTTTCCATCGGTTCTCGCGCTAGAACGGTTCTGAAGACTGGGATTGCGGGTCAGCTGTCATTTCCCAAGCAGAACAAACAGCCGTAGCGACCTCCCTAAACCCATCCACCGATAGTTAATTCCAGGGGTGCCGAATATTTACCGGGCTACTAGCCGCCGATTTACTTCGCGACCTTTCTTCATAATGCGAATAACTGATACACCGTGAATATCGATTCGTAACGAATTGATCTAAAATTACGTTTAGATATACAGAATTGAGGAAGATTATCGCATGAAATATAGGACGAGAGAACGGATTTTATTAAAGAGAACTCGATGTATATCGGTTAATAATGCATAGCATACAGATTCGTGAGATTTTTTTTTTTTTATAGATTCTCAATCAGCAAAATGTTTAACTTGAATATTTATCTCTTTTCTCGCAATCGTTTCCTTTTCCTTTTGCAGAGAGAATTGAAAGAGGATTATGTTTGCTTAAATGGTCAATGAGAATATTATTTAAATATCGAATACAATATGCAGATAAAGATAGTTCATCAAGCAAGTTGCAGACAAGAGTGCGCGAATGTTTGTGGATTATATAACGAGAAATCGCGCATCACTGGTTAAAGGTTTGCACAAAAAGGTGTAAAAAAAAGAAAAATATGCGCGTAATATAACTCGAAATTGCGCGGGCGAATATGCATATTCTATATGCAGTTTGGAGCGCGTACGCGAATACGTCATACATTACTTGAATATGCGAGCTTTGAACGGGGCTCCTCTCACACGTTATATATGCATATTCGACATTTCTGTGGTTACGAGGGGTATGTACCCCGCGACTATTATACATGCAGTTTATACATATAACATTCTCTCTCTCTCGAACGTAGAAAAATACGATCGGCGTCTCGTTTAACGGCGGAGATTTGTCGAAATGGTATGTTTTATTTCAAACCGCGGCGTTTATACACCGATCCCAATGTTTATCGAGCAAAAAGGTGCATTACGGAATAACGTGCTGCGAATAAATTGCCGCGGAAATATTTTCGTACCGTGTTTGCCCTCGTTTACCTGATATGTGTTTGCGAATTTACTCCGAATTCCTTTTACGTGGATACTTTCTGAATCGATTGCGGTGGTTTTTAACGTTTTTTCGACCCGTGTCTTCTACATAGGCCTAAATTAACCTGTGCCCATGTCCGATCCACATTCCACTATATTATTCAGTCGCAAACAAATTTGCCATTAGATAGAATTTCAATAACCACGTTATTATTAGTAGTCACGAATTTCGTGAGTCTAATATTGATACTCGTTTTACAGTAACATGATTAGTACCAGCAGTACGAAAGACATCTACACAGAAATAAAGTTTAACAACACAGAACGAAACAAATTAAACAAATAAAATTGAACAAATAAAATGCAAAAATCAGATAGAGGCAAATATAATAATTTTTAATTTTCTTCTATACCTCATATATTTTTTTACTTTTTAATAATAACTTTAAATTTATATTTTTTATTTAATTTTATTATTTTTAAATAATAGATATTTTAACTATATTTTCTCACATTTTCTTTTACTTGTACATTGTTGGGCCAATAATTTGAATTTTTTATTTTGTTGCAAAAAGCTGCGAAAAAGAAACGCTAAATAATAACTCAAACGTCAATTATTATTTATAGAGACGTTGTAATGTTGCCGACATCGTCCACGTCGCGATTATCTCACTAATTCCTAATTATGCGCGAAGATAGAGACGCGTTGTATAAATTGGCATTGGCGTTAAAAAGTCCAATAGAAGATAATTTACACTTGACGAGCGGGTATTTTATTTCACGCGACTCGTCGGTGAAAACGATGCCGAAACGATCAGCGGAATAAATTAAACGCTTTAAAATTAACAAGCCGGCGATAAGCCTTCGGTTGGGAAAAACGAAATATTTATATGCACGAGTGCGCGTATGGTCCTGCGTCGAAAATCGGTATTCTGAATGAGTTTGAGAAATGTCAGATCGGACGTCAGATAAAACATCGTCGGTCAACATCAGCCGGTTTAAGCCGAATCGGCGAGTGATACGACGAGTCACGCTGCTCTCGCGAGAAGCGCCGTGCGAGAATAGCTAGATTCGCGATTCGAAAACCGGTTTTTATCGAGGTGTAACGGCATCCTTAACAATCCATTCGCATGGAAATGTTTTACCCAGCCAGATTTGGGAGGATACCGGTATTGACGGCCCAATGACGGCGAGTATCCTCTTCCTCGGCGCGTACCTGTCGGATAATTAACCCCGGTAACCTGACATGACTTCGATGTAGCGTATCGATCATAACGTATCTGGCAAAATTTTTTACCTCGATATCGCGAGAAGGACAGGAACTTAATTAAAGGTTGTATATCAATGCATGCGCGTGCGTGTACGTAATAATTTTGCTTTAGCCTCATGATTCATCTTTCGTGTAAGAATAAAGTCGATTAAAAGTCATTGCTATTATTATCACTTAGGCTGGCATTCATAGTCCGTTCTTATTTTAAGACCATTTTAAGTAATGTCTTAAGATATTAATGTATAACTCTCTGATTAGTTCATCTTAAGATTGTATACTTAAGACAGTCTTAAATATAAAAATTCACTACGAATACCTTAGATTCGTATATAAGGTTGATTACAAGTCAATGCTATTACTGTCACTTAGAATCGTATCTAAAAAAATCTACCTTGTTAGCCGGGCAGACTCTAAAGGCTTCCTCCATCCGGATACTTTATTTACTTCACGCTCGTCCTGTATCTTAAAAGTAACAGTTTCAAAGCACCCGTATCCGCCTGTTGCAAGAATGGCTTCAGGTTTTTACTGTATGGATGTTTTGGGTCCCTTGGGTGGGCCCATGGATACGTGGCGAGGAGAATGGAATGAGAAGCATTGTGCATCGCGAACGTGTGCCATCATCGACTGCAAGCTTTTGAGCGTCAGACCCGATTTCATAACGATTCGAAAGTTTCCACTCGTCAGACCCTTCATCAAATGTACGAGATTTCTCTCTCTCTCTCTC
>NW_012130066.1:3241534-3255473 GCF_000143395.1 Atta cephalotes
TACTATATATATATATATATATATATATATATATATATAAGGTAATATATTGTAATAATGACTGTAAAATGGAGTTCGAATTATTTTACCATCCAATTATAGTCACAAACACTTTTTTCTCAGTATAAATTCTCAAATCAAAGATTCAAGTATGAATAAGTATTTAAATACATTTATTTATGGTAACTGACTATCGAAAACGAATTAAATAATCATGATATTCGAACTATGTCATGCAATAGAAGATAACAATGCTGATGGCATCATTGTATGGAGAAGAGTTTTGGAGGATCGTAGCTACTCCACGAAGTAACAAGTTAAATCACTCCGACGAGTAACTTCCTCCTAGAGAACAGAGATACGCTTCATCGACTAGGGGGATCACAAAATGTCTCTAAACACCGCCGCCGTTGCCGAGGGCCCGGTTGTGTCTGGCTTTTATGAAATTCAAATTTCTACTGTGAGGGAGAGAGAATCCGCGCGATTCTCTCGACGCGGTATCGGCCAGAGCTGTATACTCCCGTGGGAAATGCTCGTTATTATTTACATCCGATCGAGAGACAGACGTAAAACGTGTGGCAGCCTGTAATCAGCGACGTATTACTTATCCCCACCACGTCAAAATTGCACGCGATCCAACGCGGCACCGTGCGCGGATCCGAGCTTTATCGCAAAGCTCAATAGAGGCTCGCGTACAATCTTGCGAGCAGTAATGAGCACTTGCGGGAATTCGCCGCAGATGAGTTATCGAATGATCCAGGGGGTTTTTATCGCGGAAGATCCTTCCGTAACCGAGGAATCTTTCTTCTTTCAGTGCTCCTCTCGAAATTTCTTCATAAAAGGTCACTCATAAATTAATCTTCTCTCATTTCCTTTAGATATTAATCTTTTAGTTCAAGCTATTTTCAACAGATTGATCGAATATCTATCTTTCAGCTATAGTATTTTTCAATGTGCTGCATTGCCATGACAATTATATTTTTCTATATGTTTATATATGTCTATATTTTTACAAAGAGATACGTCTTCCGTAAAATTAATTTGGTCACTATAAATACGAATCAAAGATTGCCTATCTATTCTCTGAAGAGATTTAGAAAGTTATAAAGGGACTTCCCTACGGATTTAGATTACAACTGATTTGAAAATCCTGTTTTAGGTACCTTCGTTAATCATTTCGGTTTTTTTTATCGGTACAATCTCAAACTCTGATCCGGATTTATAATTAAATTCTCACAATATAAATCTTCTTTTTCGATATAATAGATTCAAACTTAAGGGATGATGTTGATTGAAACTCAGTAGTATGTTTTACGCAATAAAACCGCCGTCTGTTTTTCGGCAAATTACTGATGATTCGATGCAGATATGCCACCACAAGACATATTGAAAGCGGAAGGGTTTCCTTTTTCTATCTCTTTTTTCTCACAAGTCGTAGGTGTCGCGTTCCAGTCTTATATATTTTTTTTTTATATTACGGGTATTTCCATCGCAGTAGGGGTGTCCAGTTCCGTAGCATTCACAATGAATGCTAAATTCAACATCGTTCCCCTTTACCGCGCGACGTCTTCGGTGATTTGGAGACCATGCCGTGGAGGAGATAGCCAGATACGTGTGCATAAAGCAGGAGGAATCGCCAACAATGAGCTAACAATGAAACATCGTGCACCCCGCTGCCTGTCAACCGCCAGACTTCTCTCGTTTTGTGGGGAACCCATTTATATATTTTCCTAACATACCTGACTCCGTGCGGTCAGAGTTTCTCAAGCTCGCGTCCCCACTCGACTCTTCCCGAGAAACTCATAATTCTCTATTATGCACATATTTCACGAAATGTGAAGATGCGTCTCTTTCAAACTAAAAATCTAAAACTACATTCAATATTTCGCGATCGTGTTATTGCATTGCACCAATTTACGTTAATCAGTTAGGAAAAAATTTTTTAATTTAAAAATCGACACTTTACGATAATTATGAATATATATACCAATTTATAATTGAAATTTTATCAATTAAAAATCATTTTTAAAAATATCAAATTCATACACACATAAAAAATTTTATGTGAATGAATTTAATATTTACTTCGTTACATGTCTACATTTTTCATTTCGAAATTATGAAATAAAAACATGTATATCGAATTTAAATATGTATTAATTGCGCGGTTATGCAATCCACAATCCTATTACGAAGGAGAGCTTCTGTCTGTCATCTCCACCGCCGCACCGATGAAATGAGCATCCCTGGGAATGTTTCTTGAGCGGCACAATACGGAATAATAGGATTACATAAACAACGGCAACAAGGTATTGTGGCCAGGTAGGTAGGTAGGTAGGTAGGTAGGTAGGTAGAAAGGTAGATAGGTAGGTAGGTAGGTAGATAGGTAGAGAGAAGATGGTCGCCTTAGGTGCCAGACCGGAGGTACAGTTGGCCAGGAGACATTTGCCAGATTGCATTCCGTATTGAGCTGATACTTTGTGGATTTCGGACAATAAAACCGCTACCAACACCGACGCGTTGTATTGCCGTGGCGGTCGACCCTCCGTCATGCGGTCGCTTTCATTCGAGTAGCGCGACACGACGTTCCCTTCAACACGGGACACCACTAACACTATTACGGAGACCGCGCAACCCCTCGGGAGGATTCTACGGTGGCTGCGCGTCTCTCGCGACACCCCAGTTAGTCAATAGCCGATGCATTGTCAAAATATTGGCGGCGATCAAATCGCTCGGTCCATTGTGCCTCCCATCTTATGCTTCGAACTGACTTCTTTTAAAGGCGGGACTCGCCGCAATTTCCCGAGAACTTTCCTATGAGATACCGGCTGCTTGCTACACGACCGCGACTTTTCGTGGTCTGTGGTCTGTGGCCTTCCAGTATCTCCTACCGCATTGCGTAGCCGAGGGCACGTGACCCTTTTTTTTGTACACTGCGTGGACTCCTCATGCCAGCGATGTTTGTACGATCTTATAATGTTGGTAATTCTTCTATACATAATTGTTGTTTATTCACAATAAACACTGCGATAATTGCAAGCTTTGCTACCTGTACCAAATATTATGACAAACACGAAGATACATGCAAAAACTGGGAACAATAGAGAGGAGTTGAAAAATTATATAATTTTGCATTGTATCTTAGTAAATAGCACAGCTATAAATGATTCTTAAAATGTCGTTTTCTCTCATAAGACACAAATAAAAGTTTTAACAATATTAAAAATCTTTATAAAAGTTTTAAATATCAATTTTCTAAAAATTTATTTACGTCGTGTCATATAATTTAAGATTTAAAAAAATTTAAGAAATTAAATTTAGATCTCTGCAAAAATAAATTACGTTACATTTTGTTTGATATCCAGTTCATACACTGAGAAAAATATTTCTTTTTAGGTAAACAAAATATTGCGGAAAAAATTACTAGGAAAAAAATCCGAAACGTTTTATTTAAAAAATATATATGTATTCAATCATGCGAAAAATAAATATCAAAATAAAAAAATAATACAAATAAACTAACAAAACAAAGCAGAGATCTACAAATTTGAAATACAAGGCGATTCGTCAACCTGGATCAATGTATACAAATATTGGTGTGTTAGTACTGACGAAATTTTTGCTCTCTGTCAACGCGGTGTCGTTGCTTTTTCGATCAAGATAATCGTCAATATGCGCTCTCGGAAACTTTGATACTGTAAATAGTCCTGTTTTATTGACCGATGGATTGTATCTCACCATAGAAGCTATGGTTTATCAATCAAACGCATATCTATATTTATTTAATATTACATACCTTCGCACAACTGCAATTGCGAGTGCAACTTTCGTTTAACATTTAAAAAAATAAAAGAGAACGTTATAAGGCGTAAGTATCCAAATAAAAAAGCATATTGAAATAATTGTACAAATAAAAAATCATCCTAAAATTGGTGTATATTGAAATCGAATACTGAAAAAAACATAAAATTCTTTATATCGTCAAACAGCGAAAGTTTTACTGAACATTTTTTAATAATTGACATTTATAAAATATTATATATATATATATATATATATATAAATTTCTTTTGTGTGTATGATTAACCTATAATATGAGCAACTAAGTCTTTAACAAATCATATTATTTACATTATATTACTCAACAACTACGGGTACGTAATATAAACAAATAATAATTTATTCAATTTACGATAGATAATATACGATAGATAATTTACATGGACTACAATAGAATATCGATAAAATAATAATTATAAAGTACGAAAGAGAGCCATACAGGCTTAAAAAATAATACAAAGTACATACACACATTTCACGCAGTGCTTTCTTCTAAACGGCCGAAAAATTGCTAAATTACGCATTAATTTTCCATCGCTTATCGCGCCGGTACCACAATCCTGGGAATCCAAAGCGGAACGAGAAAACGACACGAGGTGTATCGTTTCGCATTGCTCTAAAAAAAAAAGCGTAGGACTGCTTATCGTCAAGCAACGTCCTCCGGCAAACCGCAAACTACCGACCATAATCGCGACGCGGTGGGGCAGTTTTGAAAAAATGCACGTCGGCAAAGCCTGAGTACTCTATCTAGAATAAGCATTCCTTGAGCGTACGGGGGGGCCGGGATAATCAGGCGCATCAATTACCTCGCGAATTATGATGCGCATCTATGGCGGCGAACGATTTATGACGAAAATTGGATGTCCGTTTTATCTACGAGTTATCTCGGCGCGGCTTCCCTTTTTTACGCATAGACCTAACTCATCGCTTTTAACGGGTATTCATTGCAAAAATATCCGTACGCTCGTCTTTCTCGTTTGCGAGTCTCCCTTGATTATCTCGTTTCCCTCCTGCGTAAATTTTACGTCATTCTGCAATCGTGCACATAGGTAAGTAATGCCGCGCGCGCGGCACACACACACATACACACACACACACGCGCGCACACACACACGCACGCACACACACACACACGCGCTGCGACGTGCAGTCAAAAGCCGTCTTAATTGACAATTAGAGTGGAATTAAAAGTTGATCCAACTGCTGAAGGAGATTAAAACAACGATTAAAAAATATTACATTTACCAAGCAATGTTATTGTATCGATTGCAAGATTTTTTATCTCTTGTAAGAGATTTTTTCCTCAGATCTTTCATTATCATTATCATAGCTTATTATTTAACAATAAGAACTTTAGGTAAATTATTTTAAGATTTAGTTTAATATTTGTGGAGGACATTTGTGATATGCTTTTTGCAGCTATTAGGTCAAAATGTTCGTACTGTTCTGACCATTCATATACGACTACTCTTTCTCATTCGTACAGAAAAAGAAAGCAATTCGCAATTGCGATTAATTAAATCATTCAGAAATAACAGAATTTGAAAAATTAATAATAAGTTCTTTTTATAGGTTAAGGATATTAGCAGTATCAAATTGATGATCTATTTTAATTTGAAGACATTATTATTATTTCAGTTTGATTGTGTTGCAAAAAATAATTCGAAAAATAGTCCGAAAAATAATCAGCACGCAGTTATCTAGTTGAGATAAATTTATTTAAAAATATTATAGAGGTATTATTTCAATTGTAATTTTGATCTTAATTAGCACTTCTTTTACTTGATATATTCATATAAGAAGTCCTATTTTTAATATTGTTAAAAAAAATTAATTGATTCACAAAAAAAGGAAAAACTATTTTTTTAATTTGGCAGAAAATTATTAACTAATCAAATAATATTGAAAAAATATATTCTTAATATAATTAAATGTCATTTTTGTTTCACAACCATTATAAAAAATCAAAAATCATTCTTTTTTAGTTGCAATTTTACAATTTTTTTATGAATTAATTCATTTTTTTATAATTGACATTAATATTTACTTAATTCATTCATAATAATTTCAAAAATCATATTTCTTATAAGTTATGCCACTTTTGAAGTAAGAGAGCGACATTATGTAGGATTCAGGACAATGGAAAAATTATTTCAACGTGATTTTTGACTTACGCATGTTGTTTATCTAGAAATCTCAGAAGTTTCTCAGAAGTTCAGACATTTTAGAACGTTGCAACTACCTGCATGCAAAGTGAACTTTCTTAATTATGTGTGAAGTAATAATCTCTGCCAGGTCTCTAATTCAACCATCTCTAATTCAACGATACTGCCGATTTAATAATCGTGAAATTACTTTCGATCGTGCTTTTCGATTTGCTGATTCGTGTCAGATTACGATCTCCGAGATGCGGGCATGCTAGGTATACGCGTCTTGGAAACACAGACTCCCGTTTTTGCGGACTCATGCACGAATCCGATAACAACCAATGCATTCATTCTTGAAGTCATTCGATCTTGGAGTGACGCAACACTCGAGATATTAATGAGCCATTTAATTGCTTTCGAAAACCCACCATCGTGGTGTCGTACCTCACACGCTGCTATATGTCCTTGGTATTGCGAAAACCTCTCCGGCACGACAATCGCGGACCGATCCTCGATGTTAAGCGGCTCCGCTAAACGCATCGTAGCGTTTGCTGAGAGTATTAGTCGCATTAAAAGCGGTCTCATAAGCTCTCATCTGCATGAACATCTGACATACGACGAAGCACAAGTGATGCTACCCCATCTGCCGCCCTTTATACCCCATTCCTCTCCTTTAAATGCTCTCGAGCACCGTGCGATGAACCGAGGCTGCATTAAAGTTATAGTAAGCTTATGTCGATTCTAGAAATCCTACGAGTCGGATCTCTAGTTTTCGTTCGTACCATATTTTCGACTTACCCAATTTTATGTGAAAAAATTTAATTTAAATTTCCAGTGTGACGCGATAAAAAAATATGAAAAAATTGGTCTACTTTGTAGGGAACTCACGGAGTCGACGAGAAAATCAACTTGAATTAGGCTAAAATATTTCTTCTCCCTCTCTAAGAAGGTAGAATAGGGTTCTGCCTTTATTTAGGCCTAGATGTCTGTGACGGATGTGAAAGTATTTCTTCAATAAAAGTTGCCACACGCGCGGATGGCGGCATATTCCGCGGCCCTCGTTCCGTATCCTTTGTTCGTGGGAGATACGTATGAAGCGTGACAAAACGTATGAACTTTCTTAAGTCCGCGCGTTTTGTCACGCAGGAACATTTGGACCGACGATTCGTGGCAAACGAGTCGTGACGACGCGTCGCCTGGGACCCCAATTCCTTCCTACCTTCAAAAGAATATTTACAATAAAGCATTCCGCGGGGCGAGCCTTTATCTTTGGGATGTTCTCACCGTATGTGAGTCGCTGAATCATTCGGTCTATTTACGGTAGACATACACGCCGCGATAATGAATTATTACGGTCGCGAACGTAACGGCAAACGATTCGTTTCCATAGCGCGGAACCGTGTCCTTTGTCCCGAAAAGATGCAGCGAGATGATGCAACACGAGTGACGGGTCGGTGACAGTGTTGCAGTTAATCTCCGCATAATGAAAGAGTAATGACCCCGCGACGTGTGATGATATTCGCGCCCCTACGATACCCCCGACAATCCCGCCGAGCTTGTCCACGGGATATTTACATTATCCAACGCGTATGAGATTCTTGGAAATTTACGGAATATGTAGCGCGATGCTAATGAGCGCCAGCATTGTAATAATGAGGTTGCGTAATAGTGAAATAATAAATAACAAATATATTGTACATAATATTATATCGCGGTTTATATGATACACACGAATTATGGAATTATATTGCGTTCGCTTATTTGAATTATGTGATTTAATCGTACTAATCATACAGAACAGAGATTTGTGAATATTTTAGAAATTATACACACGCTGATCGGAATAATTCAATAACAAGCAATCGTTCAGTTCGCTGATCGCCGATTAGATATTTCGGTGACACGATATGAATACAAAAGAGCCGACAAATGTTCGGCTAATTTCTGTTTGCGGCATAAGGTCGATGATACGGTCCTGGCTGCATGCGGTGCACACACAAACATTGAACAAGTACCAACCCTTCGTAGCTCAAGCACGCCTCACGGTGGCTCCCTTTTTTTCTCGACCCTTCAATTTAATCAGCTTCATTCAGTCTACCGCGAAACAACCTGCCACATGGTGGCCATTGTAATGCACTGGATATTATTAACGACACACACACATATACACACACACACGCGCGCGCGCCCGAATGCCAAGTGCGGATCGTTTCGCTTTTTATACGACAGCGCGCTATCACCACCATGAATAAACACGGAGAACGCCATATGCACTCACATGCTTTCTTTGTCGATGTTATTGTCATTTGTCACACGATCCGCTTTCGCGCTCAGAAATTCCGCGATGAAGAACGATGGTTTCCGCCGCGGCTCCTCCGCCCGTTTTAATGGCGCATCGATAATGTTCGCAATAGTAATGTAAATTACTCCGAGTCTGGCGCTAGTAGCACGAAAACTCGCACAATTCTTGCCAATATGAGAAAATTTGATCGTTTTCTTAGCGTAAATATATATCCCATGCGCACACACACGCTTCCTCTCCTCTTGCCAGCTATCTCAAAGATACCGCCGACACCTTGGCGCGAGGCCAAAGACGCAGATTCTCCTGATGCCCTTCGCCCAAAGTGGGACAGAACTCAGCGAAGTGCTCGTACTTCGATAAAACTTGCTTCACTTCGATAATGGATTTTCGCTGTGTCCTAGAAATTTTCGAGAAATAAATGTACTGCATATTTAAATTACCAGTTTTCCGTTTTCTATCACTTAGCTTAGGAGACATTTCCTTTTAAGCATTTAAGGCACGAAATAAACCGCGATAGTTACAGGTTTCCAGACAACTTATCGATTGTTTGAATCTGTAAGACTTCGATTAAGCTACTACTCTTTGCTCTTACAATGATACTATATTTCTTTTTTTACATCTCAACAGTGAAAAAATATAAATTGTTATAAAATAAATATTATTTTTTTTCTTTTCTAATAACTATTCTTTATGAATCTTTAAATATGCAATTTCATTGAAAACTCGTAATAAACACGTAATAAAAAAGCGTTATATTAAAATCTTTACTTTTTAGAAATACTGTCATAATTATAAGTTACTTAAAGTGCTTAATCCATTTAATATTATATTTCTTTGATTTTTACTATTTACTTCAAAAAAAAATGTGAATAAAACCATATTAATAGTAATTTTAATAGTAATTTTAATTGCAGGGCTGTTAAAATATCTCAAATGATTTATGTAAAAAAAATAAGGACTATACGGAAAGAATAAGTTTATTGAAAGATCTATAAATTTAGCTAAATATAAATATGTGAAAATAATTTTATTAAACGCTCAAACTGATTGCTAAAATGTCACAATTTTTTGCGACAATACTCAGTATGTTTGAGATTACTACGTAATTATTTTGATGATCCAACAAAATTATTTTTAGATCTGTATCTACCTAAATTTTTAGATCCTTTAGCAAACTCATTCTTTATGTGTACTTCCAAATTAAAAGAAATAATAGATACAGCCTCACAGATATACACAATAATAATTGTATACACTGTCCAATTTTCAATAAAAGATAATAGAGATTAAAAAATAAACAACCTCGTTAGAAACGATTAAAGGATCCAGTTGAATGTGCTTATTCTCAAATTTCACTCACGCGAGGTGTCATTGAATATTAAAAATGCCGATGATTGCGAATGCCAACGCTGAATAAGACGCATAATAACGGGAATCTTGACGAGCATCTTTACGGGCTTGATTGAACGCATGGCCGAATATTGAATTCAGCAAAATGCAGTGTTCAAAATCAACGAGTCTATCCGGTCCATTCGAAGCAGACAACGTCCGGTGATAATGACGAAGATGATTGTGGCAGTTTCGATGATTAACGACTATCGACCGCCGGTCGATTGAATTCGATTTGTCTTCCCGGACGCCTCAGGTAAAGCTATCCTTTAATCATTCCGGCGTTTCCGATCGGAGTAATGAGTTTACACGGCAATCGACGGACTTTACGTGAAAGAGTAGCTAACTTGATCGTGATCGATGAATCGCAAGCGTCTATAAAGATGTTACTGCGTTGCTTACGGAAAAAGCGAACATCCGCCACTGAGGCTGGTAATTTGTCCGTAATGCGGTCTTATCGTTTCCAGAATAATCGTACATTTTTATTACGTATGAAAACACGAGATGTCCGTAGAGAAGATAAATTTACGGTGACGACGTTCTTAAAGTTTTGCGACGCGTAAACGAGAAATTTTATCGCAGACGATTAAACAATACTTTCGCGCGTTGAAATTGAGATTTTTATCTCACTGTCGTGTCAAACGTAAGCTTTCTTATAACGTTCGGTAAAAAAAGCAGATCGATCATTTTGACTACTGGTCATTGCCATCACAAGTATCAATCAGTCACTAGGAGGATTTTCATTGTATATGGAGAAAGTTGTTAAAAAAACATAAAACTTATTTCACAATCCTCCATTACGGCCATTAACTTTCATGGGACGTAGCTCTGGAATGTTGATGCTAGATACATGTCGCTGTGCACCTAGGAGGTCTTGGCATGTAGTCAAAACAGTACACGACGATTTGAAATTGTATATCGAACATACTTCATCGTTCGGTATAAATCAATTTAATGATAGTATTGTAGCGTATAAAAAACTAGCGCATATAAAATTATGCACAAATTCTTCCTACAAAAATACATGTACACGATTTTCCCATAAAATAGCAAAAAATTGTTCGATCCGATGTTTGTATTTTTTTTACAAATTTTTAATCTAAAACTAAATCTTAAGACACTTAACGTTGCAAGCGTTTTGTTCATTCCATCTATTTATCTATATATTTGCCTATATTAAATTTGCCTATATTAATTTATTTTAATTTATTTTAACTTTCCCATTTTTATTCTACTTTAATTTTTACTTTAATTTCTTGTTTGTTATATTATTTAATCTATTACTAAATTGATGATTAAAAAATTGATGATTAAAACAATGAAAGTGAATTTAGGCTCTGTAGAAAGTAAACCATAAGGATATACTACGTATATATCTTATATTTTTGACATAGTCTATATATAAATTTATCAATTATTAATTTGTGTACCTTATTATTTATTTCTAAGATGCATTTCATTTATAAACTTTATTATAATTGACTTTTTAAATCGGGACGAGTATTATTGAAATACTCTTATCTGATTTCATGAATTATTTTTGGATAATCGCAGCGTTTATCACATAAATATATATAAATAAACTTGATTACGCATCACACATTTAATTTGTCACGATTGTTTTCACTGGATTTAAATTACAAAAGCAATATATGCCTGATCTTTTTCGAATATTTAATTATTTTTAAACTATGCACTGAAAAGGATATAAAAATGAGAGAGAAAAAGAGAGCCAAAACGTACGTATTCTATATTATTTAATAAATTCATTCTATTATTTATTAAAAAATTGATATATTATATCAATCAACAGCATTATTTTAATGGAGAATAATTTAATTCTTATTAATTCAATAACATTATTAATAAAACAAATAAGTTATGCGCTTATTTTAATAAAATTTTACTTGTTTCTTTAAGTATTATTATAAATTAACAAAAATATTTTCAATTAAAATAATACTATTGATATATTTATTTTTAGTATATATTATCATTTAATGTCAGCTCTTGTTGATATAATTTCAATTTTATGATTCGTTTTTTTGAAATTTCTCATTTTGCAAGACAAAGTCTATCAGGATGAACAACAAAATACAGTTATTGTAATTTTTGGGACATACAGGAAATACGTCACAACGTTTTCTCGGACCTCAATTTTTTTTCATAGGTCAGATGATATTGCAGCAATGTGCGGGCGGAGAATCGATTAAGCCAATCCGATTCCCGGGAGGAAAAAATGGTAATGTATTCCTGAAGGCGATTGGACAGTGGCCTATATCTCCGGGGTGAAAGTATATTTCCGCGCGCAACAATCGGCCGTCGTCTTTGGCCGGCATCCGAAAATAGCAGCATTCCGCCGAGTTTATAACTGCCACGGATATAAACGGCGAGAGAATCGATTGACCAGGTAAACACGTGCGCGCTCATATCCGGCCGGGTGTATCTTTCTAAATTCAGCTTTGTTATCAGCAGCAGGACGCCACGCCGCGCCAAACCATATTGCAATATTCTGCCGACGCTGCACGATAGGATAGGATCCGATCAACGTCGGGCGTGGGTGGTGCGATAAAAAAGATGGTAATGTATTCCAAAGAATGCAATAGCACGCTCATACACGTGCGGCGCATTAACTGTGAGAACATTTCGCGAAGAAGAAGCCCTTGTGGCACGGCGCGAAAGGTAGGTAGGTATAGGGTTTGTGCCACCCTTCTTCTCCCCCCTTCAAAAGGGGGACATTTTTTGAAGAGTCCCGAAAGCTCTCGTTGTGGTTGTATATTGGCCGGAAGCGGAACGAGGAAAACACGAGACAATGGAGGCTCAACGTGCAAGTTACTTTGACACGTTCCCTGCCGTCGCTGTTGTCGGTGAGTTTCGCCTTAAAGAACTGCGGGATGTCGGTATATCCCGCGGCGTAACAATGGCTTCCCGCTTCGTTCTCTCTCACTCTCTCTTTCATTCAGTTCGGAACACTTTCGGAATATTTCAAAACTGTCGTTCCTACATATGTATAGTGCGACTATGATTCGGCATCGTCCGATGTTTCGTGATAGATCGGATCGAGCGATACGGATTCGTATCATACAGCATCAAGATCGATAAAAGAATTTTGAATTTTTATCGGATATCGCGGGCTAATCGCGCCGAAGATTGGCCCGTAAAAATCTATGGGTAACCCGATAGATATTATTACGTGATCACTTGACGTTCTTCATGTTGGAAGTAGAACAAGAAGTCGAGAAGTTGAATATAATACGGGTTCGCAGTTGATACATAATTCGATGAATGTACACTAAAAGTTCACAATGTCTATAAATTTCTCGTAACGAGTCAATATAATTAATTAGCCTTTATAAATTAATGGAACTTTTGCGGAAATTGTCGGGATTGAGTAGTACATCATTGTTGGAAACGAATCGTGCCAACAGTTTTATAAATTAAATTATGTAGAATTCCTCCATATATGTATGTACGCGATGTGTTCGTAAATTTCTTTATTTTTCCTCCCACGCGACTATTACTGTAGAATTATCACGAGCGAATTCACGATGATAAAGTGATTCGAGCGATCGTAAAACTTAATTTATATAATGGACCGCATCTTTGATAATGCCCCTATTATGCTCGTATTATTACGCGAACAGATAACGCAAGCACTTGACGGGAAATATCATATGATGCGTTATCGATTTCACTGCATTTAGGGCTTTTTATCTTAATTACACCGCAGACCCAATTCACGGGTATATTATTAGCTCGTTAATATATTTTATAGCGGCCACTAACAAGCCTTTGTCATTGTAAACGTGAATTTGTGGATTAAGCTTAATTAAAATCTCGCCGTGGGATCGTCACAATTATTTTCATAATCATTCCGCCGTCGCTTTAATTACCGTATCGTAAACGTACGCATTCACATGGCGCGTGCAATACTCCGGAATGTAATTTTGCTCGCTCGGCTGTCATCGAGAAATTTGCATTTTGCAGGCAACAATTACGCGCGGTTTACAAAACATCGATCTCATCTGTGTTATAGTTCCGAATTTTTAAAAAAATGTCAGCATTAAACATTTTCAATGTCACATAAATTATGTTTCACGAACAATTAATTTGTAAGGTGCAATTTGAAAAATTTGTGTAACACGTCCTCTCTCTCTCTCTNCTCTCTACTCTCTCTCTCTNTCTACTCTACTACTACTCTACTACTACTATACTACTACTACTACTACTACTACGTACTACTACTACTACGTACTATACT
>NW_012130066.1:3255507-3259827 GCF_000143395.1 Atta cephalotes
ACTATAATTAATTATTACGTACGTAACTAATTAATTAGTTAGTAGTTTTAAGTTAAATTAGTTAGTACTACGTCTCTCTCTCTCTCTCTCTCTCTCTCTCTCTCTCTCTCTCTCTCCTTTTAAAAAAGTATAAAAAAAAAATAAGAAAACTTAAAAGAACAAAACTAATTTGCAATATTTTTAAGCAAATTTGTAAGCATTTTGTCAATAATTTATAATTTATGTACATTTTTTGCAATATAATAAACTTCCAATGAAGCTATATTATTTTTCTAGGTGTTTTAAATTCATGTACTACATTCAAAAATTATCTTAATATAACGATGATGTTCACTATCGTTATGTTATAAATATCTGTTATAAAAATATTAATATTATTATTATTGTGAAAATGTATGCAAATGTATATGCAAATCTCAAAAATTATCTGCATTCTTCTATATTTATTAAAATTTGACATAGCTAATATACGTCAAGGATCCTTTGTGCAAAGATGAGAAAATGTTTCCAGAAGAACGATATATCGCGTGCCTGCGAGATGTGCGCTGTTGTAATATTCTTCGTCTCGTGTAAAAACGCTAAGTTCAACGACTTTGCATATCGAACGAGAAATTTAGTCAAATTCCTTGGACGTCCTGCATAGCTGTTGCGATGAAGAAACGTCACATAACTGGTGGGCTGGAGCAGCGAAAGAGATACGAATCGGTAAACGCTACATCGCCGTCGACAGCAAGCCGAATTGCGAGATACCATACCGGGTGTCGGATTAATGGCTTCCCGACGGGGTGTAACGATCATTCCGCACCCCGAAATATCTCGAGGGACACGGGAACTCGTTGCACGTTTTGATTCGCGGAGGGCATCATCGCAATACACCCCTCGAGATCGCGTCAAGTCCGCGTGCGTATATGTACAAATCTACATTGGCGAGGAAGATTTAAGGCGTCACATTATGCGTAACAACGAGGAAGGGGCAGATACTAGGTTCCCGAAATCCCGGCCATGGAAAACGCCTATTCTGGGGCTTGCTTCGACGCGATTACATTCCGACCTGATTCGCGTATATGTACGTCAATCCTTCGAAATGGATGTCCGTGAGATACGGCTTTCGAGGCTCTCGAATATCTGATCGACTTGCCACAGTACCTTGTCAAATGGTCATGGTATCTCTGAATATCTGGCGAGAGTTTGGCGGTTCGCAGGAATTGGTATTAAAGCTATTAGAGATATCTAGAATGAGACATGCACTTGAAGATGTATTAGATATCAGAGAAGATTAAAAGCATTATGCAGCTACGGGAACCATTAATAAATTTTTATTAATATGTGTATCTTGTATTTCATTTTCAAAAATGAAAAATTATCAATGTATGCAATATCAGGGTTGACAAAAATGTTTTATATACATTTCAAACTGTTTAAAACGTACTTAATTGATGTTTTTAACATGTTTCAAACATATTTAAAAATTAAAGCACGTATGAAACATTAAAAACACGTTTAAAAAAAACATTTTTTGCCAATCCTGAATATTATTATATTTTATAAAAAAACAAAGATTGCGAAAGAAATATCTCGTGTCCTTGAATTGTTAGCTTCGAGCCACCGGATATTCCCAGGATAGCTGCTGGCGACTATCTATAATAGGAAATTTACTTATCGGGCACGCCAAGAATTTCTGAGATTATCTGAAATTTTCAAATATCCCGGAACATTCCAAAACTCGCGGCAAATCTTACAATCGATTGGCAGGAAGTCGCCGTGGGCGATCTTCAAAATCAATTCATAATACCTTCGAGGTACTTCGGCGTTCTGTGGCTGTGACCTCATTATAGCTGAAGAAGATTCCGTTACCAATATCCGACTATAACTTCAGTCTGCTCGAGACGAGATCTTATATTTGCAGCCGATTTCCCAACCGAACATTCCATACAGTCTGGACTATCGATATTTCGCGTTGCGTAAGACTACGTCGAAGTCTGAGTGTCATAATAAGACCAGAACAAGAGAGAAGCAGACAGGAGAGCTTCATCAAGATAATATCTACAGCAATGGATTATGAAATGAAATGAACGTTAAGTCTGAAAATGATTTATGACTTAGGTTTTACTGAATAAAAACTATTTCATATATATTGCATATTTACGCTGATTTTCGCATGATATAACTGATTGATTACAAAGTTCATAAATCAAAGATGCAATTAGCAATAATAACATATCCGCTTATGCATCTTCAGTTTAATGATAACTAATCCTATTAAACTAGTTGCAAACGTCACTTAAAATTAATATTCCATACCGATGAATAATTTATGCGAATAATTTAACGTATAAATAATTTGTGTAAATGCATGAGATAAAAAAGCGAATAATGACAATATAATTACGTTACATAATTGAATTAGAAGCAAATAAATCAATATCTTCAGAATGAAATCCGTGAATACAAGATATCTAGATTTAGAAGACGATTAATGAAACCATTACTAAAATTAGCTGTCATTATGATCTTTGTAAAGTCATGGTGTGTTTCTCCCCCCTCCCCTCTCTCTCTCTCTCTCTCTCAGAGAATTACAATATTTGTTCGACAGATTTGGCTACGCTTTCCAAACTATTTTTGACTACTCTCTTTTTGAACGGATGTCCTAATGTTTCCGAGCATTGCTATTTGTGGAGACGCATCAACGCCGCATTTTGAATGAGTAAAGGTTCTTACCGTTACTAATCACGTATTCTCTATTATAAATTTATTTTTCGCAAACCATCTCGACCATTTTTACCATTCCGCTGTAGGATATTCTTCCACAGATTCTACGTGTATAGGAGGACTAAACATGATCCCGTACAGGAATTCGCCATTGAGACGCCGACGTTTTCCAACTACGGTAAACACGGCCGGTCAGTGCCGCGTTAACCGCCATCCGGGAGCGCGTTTATTCGCCGACCTTCTTGCACGCCACATCGACGACGATGAAACGAAACACACTGGGGCGGTCTGCAGGCGGTCTTTCCAGCGCGAAAGCTCCGCCTGCGAGGCCAGCCGGCGTGCATGCACGGTGCATGCACGGTGCATGCACGGTGCATGCACGAGAAACGTCAACTTCTTCGTGGCACCTACTTACCTCTTCGTCTTCTCGTCCATCCATCCGTATGTTCATTTGAACTGGCCTTCTCGGACGCGCGGCGTGCCTTCGTTCATATGCTAATGCCTATGGCGTTTCGTGACGCGATATAGTTTTAGTTGTTGACCCTAGCTGACCTCCTCCGGAGAATGGGTCTTGGAGTGAAAGTGCGGGCGACGATGCGAGGATCTTTCCGTCGTTGACAGACCGTTTCGTCACGTCGAACAAATGTATAGGCAATGAGCGATTCTGTTATTCGAAACGAAGAAATTTCTATGAACAGTGTCATCTGCGCTTTTCTGAAGGAGGATACGACTCTCCCGTTCATGAATTTGATTATTGGTTTTTACTGAATGCTTGTTCGCCACTCTTTCCGGTATCTATATATCGAAAGAGATTTGACAAGCCTTCCTTTCCACAACATTTTCTTCTTTCGCTTTTTCACAGAAGAGGCCGATTCACGTTTCGGAAAACCACCTTTATAGATATCATGAAATGCAAAATGGAAATTCATATAAACTGTCTTTTTTTGTTATCTATTTTCCAACTTTTGATTAAATAAAGCAAAATATTTTTAAGGAGAAAGTTCTTCGTTTACTAATTATTAATTTCTCAAATATTAAGTAAAGCGTACATCAAAATTTGTCTTTATTATCCAAGTTAACTTTTTAATGCATTTTCCAACTTCACTTTGCAATAATATTATATTCTATATCGCTTAGATTAGATCTTTCCTTTCTTTCGATAATGATCTTATAGTCTCAAATTATAATATATTCCTAATCGACGAACCGTAACGAATGATGATTTATGTAACAATCCATCTCATCGCCGATGTTTTTTAGGCGAACCTTTCTTAGAATAGCATTTTTCGGTCAATAACAACGACGTTTTATTTTTGTGAAATGAACTCACAAGCGTGATGCAGCAGAAAAAAATATTTATTCAAATAAGAGAACAGTCCATTCAAAGACTCGGTTGCTCCTTTTTCCTTACGCTTGCATGAAACTAGTACGAGCATAAATTTCAACAGATAGTACGCTGCCGGAGCGAGAGAAGAAAGGACTCTCCCTCACAGATTCCCTAGGAGCGGCTGCACGGTTATTTAGATCTTTCATTCTCTCGCGGACAACTCAAAGACTTCGTCGTCTATCGCCTAAATTATTTCTCCGGTATTTCCACGAAAAGAAAAAGAG
>NW_012130066.1:3261618-3268830 GCF_000143395.1 Atta cephalotes
GAGAGAGAGAGAGAGCAATGTTGTCAGTCAGCTGGTTTGTTGCATCTCCAAGGCAGGCAGGCAGGCAGACAGGCAAGAAGTAGGCAGCCGCCTGTGGCATTCAACGTTCGTCGAGAAGTGTTCTCGCGAGCACCGTGTCTCTGTGTCAGTGCCGGTGTAGCACGTTGAAGGAAAGAAAATGGAAGGGATATATCCTGCTAGTGGTGGGGCAATGGCAACGGTGGTGGAAATGGAGAACCAAGAGAAGGGGAAGGCAACCGCACGCTGCTAGTTATGCAGGGTATACCCGTGATCGTCGATAGAACTCCTCGGAGTCAGTTGCACTCCGACCGTCGCGGTGGAATGTCGTCGTATCCCGGGTCGCAGTCGCCGTCATCCCGGGTCGCACGTAATCACGTCATCATTGCAACAATAAAATATCCATCGCATCTATTGTGTTGGTGATCGCTTCGAATTCGTTGGGAATGAGCGATCGATGCTCGACCGATTCGCGCGAGCGGATGACGAGGTCGAGGGTCATCGCGTCGGTGTTAGTGTGAGTCGTGTTCGCCGACGGCGGGAGAATCGGTTAGAGTCGGCTGAATATAATTCAGCGTGTTTTGCTTTTTTCTGCTTGTGGCGTGGCGTGGCGTGAAACGGTGTGTACAGTTTAAACAGAGTGCCGCAACTATGAATGCGTGACGGTGCGTTCAATTTTTCAAGCACCCGCGCGAGTATTTTTCGGCTACAGGTGTGCGACTACGGGTACATCGTCCAGGATGGAAGCGCGTTGTCGCGTAACGTCATGGTCGTGGCCGACGATCTTGTCGACGATCGTCGTCCTGTGCCTGACGCTGAAACGTTGTACTGTGTACGGACGCAGCATCACAAGTCTCTCGCAGGCGCCGAGCGGCTGTGAGTGGAGAAAGGAAGATGATGACGCGGAAAAGATTCTGGCGTGCCAGGTCAGAACGATCGCAAACGTGCCTGATCTGATTGGAAATCTTTCGGCGATACAGATAGACTCCATAACATCGTTGGGATTGGAATGCAGTGATATATTATTCTTCGAAAGTCAGCTCGAGGGTTCACATCTTTTCCTGTTGCCATTACCACGTCTTACGAAACTGCGTATCGATTATTGCAAGATTCGATACTTACCGGGCGGTGTATTCGCCCTGGTACACAATCTCCGCAGTTTATCCTTGCGAACGCACAACGGTGATTGGTCAACCATGACGCTGGAACTCCATCGCGATGCGCTTCGCGGTTTGACGAATCTGCAGCACCTCGATCTCACCAACAACAATCTTTGGACGTTACCGTCGGAACTATTCTGCCCAGTGCAGAGTATCGTGAGCTTGAACTTGACGCGCAACAAGTTACAGGACATCACGTCCTTGGGTTTTGCCGATTGGGGCGAATCCTGTACGCCGAATCTCGAGATTCTCGATATCAGTAATAACGACCTCAGTGCCTTGCCCGACGGCGCGCTCAGCAGCTTGCGTAGCTTGACAGTGCTAAAGGTACAGGATAACGCAATCGGATCGGTAGGTGACCACGCTCTAACTGGCCTTACGTCTCTGCAAATCCTCAACATGTCTAGCAATAGACTCGTTGCACTGCCACCAGAACTATTTTCCAAAACGAAAGAGTTGAGACAGCTAATACTTAGCAACAATTCCTTGACGGTATTAGCGCCCGGGCTGCTGGACAGTCTCGAGGAACTCCAGGAATTAGATCTCAGCAATAATGGATTGACGAATCCTTGGGTAAAACGGGACACTTTTTCACAATTGATTCGTCTTGTCGTCCTTGATCTATCATTCAACGCCTTGACGAAAATAGATGCGTCCGTCTTCAAAGGTCTGAATAGTTTACAAATTCTGAAGCTTGAACACAACAATATCGATACACTCGCCGACGGTTGCTTCGCCTCGCTCATTAGCCTGCATTCCTTAACGCTTTCGCACAACAGGATTGCCAGATTCGAACCAGTGCACACGGTCGGTCTTAGTGCGCTCGGACAGCTCTTCCTAGACAGCAACAGACTGCGCGTTCTACATAGGCATGTGTTCACCAATCTCACGAATCTTCAGGATCTCTCTTTGAGCGGTAACACTCTGACAGAAGTTCCTTACGCGGTCCGCGTGTTGCATTCACTCAAAACTCTCGATCTAGGTAACAATCAAATGTCAAGAATCGATAATGACTCGTTTGCCGGTTTGAACGAAGTATACGGATTGCGTTTAGTGGACAACAAGTTGGAAAACGTGTCGCGCGAAGCATTCGCTACATTGCCGGCATTGCAAGTGCTTAATCTAGCGAATAATTTCATTCGTCATGTGGAACAAAGTGCTTTCTCAAATAATCCAGTGTTACGGGTTATAAGACTAGACGGAAATCAATTGACGGAGATACGAGGCGCCTTCACGAGTCTCTCGACTCTCGTTTGGCTAAACGTGTCCGATAATAAGCTGCTGTGGTTTGATTACAGCCATCTACCATCCAGCATAGAATGGCTGGACATACACTCCAATCAAATAAGTGAGCTGGGGAATTATTACATGGTGCACAATAGTCTGCGAATAAAGATGCTAGACGCCAGCTACAATCTTATCACCGAAATTAAGGATGTCAACGTGCCAGATAGTGTGGAGATGCTGTTTCTAAACAACAACAAGATACGTAATGTTGCGGCCGGCACATTCTCGCAGAAGCCAAATCTGGAGAAGGTAGTGCTTTACAGTAATGAGATCAAGAAACTGGAAATCGCCGCTCTCGGTTTACAATCAGTATCAGAAAACAAGGAACTTCCTGCGTTTTATATCGGGGACAATCCCATTCTCTGCGATTGCACTATGGAATGGTTGCCACGGATCAATGAGATGGCTCGGTTACGACAGTATCCGCGCGTCATGGATCTCAATGCTGTCACGTGCGACATGGTGCATGCTCGCGCCACACCGCGGCGTCCTCTGATGTCCTTGAAGTCGAAGGACTTTCTCTGCCGATACGATACGCATTGTTTCGCGCTCTGTCACTGCTGCGATTTTGATGCCTGCGACTGCGAGATGACCTGTCCCGACAATTGTTCATGCTATCACGATCACAGTTGGTCCAGCAACGTCGTTGACTGTTCCAATGCTGGGTATAGACACGTACCGGAACGAATACCTATGGATGCGACGGAGATCTATCTAGACGGTAATGAGCTAGGTGATCTGAGCAGTCACGTTTTCATCGGCAAACGTCGCTTAGAGGTGTTGTATTTGAACAATAGTCGTATCATAGCAATACATAATCGCACATTCAACGGTGTCGGTGCTTTGCGCATTCTTCATCTCGAGGATAACGCATTACGAGAACTACGGGGCTTCGAATTCGATCAGCTGGAGCGCATGTCGGAATTGTATCTGGATCATAATGCGATCGCCACCGTAGGCAATACAACTTTCAAGAAGATGCAAAATCTCGAGGTGTTACGACTGGATAACAATCGTATTGTTGACTTTCGACCGTGGGAGGCCTTGCCGAGCGTCGGTGATGGCACCAAAGTCGCGCTGGAGGGCAATGCGTGGAGCTGCGAGTGTACGAATGCTGCCAGACTACGTGCCTGGCTCGCGGAACATCGTGGTGATCCGGAGAAGATGTATTGCCGCGACGGTTCCGAGACTCTCGCCCAAGCAATGGAAAGATGCGGTGATCCGTCCACGGAAGCTGTGAGTCGCGGTATCCAAGAAATTCCGTTGCTAGGCAGTAATTTTGTGCCCTTGCTTGCTGGTGCTCTGGTAGCTGTTATCGCCGTCTGTCTCATTGTCGCGTTAGCTTTCGTTTTTCGTCAAGATGTGCGACTCTGGGCCCACTCGCGTTATGGTCTGCGACTTGGTAAAATGACAGCACCGCCTGATGAGGAGAGAGATAGATTATATGACGGTTACATTATCTACAGCGAGCGCGACGAAGATTTCGTCTCCAGATTTCTTGCAGCTGAATTGGAGCAAGCTGGCTTGGCTCTTTGTTTACACTGGCGTGACTTACCGCCGGCCAGGCCGCAGGAGGCGCTACCACCGGCCGCTGCCTCCGCGAGACGCATCGTGATAATCTTTTCGCCGGTGTTCCTCGCGAATGAGTGGCAGCACGCAGAATTCCGCGCTGCTCTGAGAACGGCGTTGGAGAACATTAGACCGACCTCGCGGAAACGTCGAGTAGTAGTGTTATTAGCTACTGAGACGCCCACCCGAGACCCAGAGTTGCAACTGCTACTGCAGACGTGCACGGTAGTAATCTGGGGCGAGAAGAGGTTCTGGGAGAAGTTGAGGTTTGCCATGCCAGACTCGGTCGACAAACGACGCGATAGCAAGAAGGTCAATGACCGCAACCGCACGCCGACGCGATACACTGCGGCGCCGTCCGCTGCCGTGGACGTTTGGACCAAGCCTAATGGCGTTTTGGTCGCACCGGTGCACCATGCACCCACGCCGACGCCCACGCAGTCTACCTACGTCAGCTCGGCGTCCAGCCGTACCGAGGATGAGGATAGCGGCGCGGAACACCAACATCATCAGCATCATCAACATCAACATCATCCTCATCAACACGGCTACAGCGCGCTACATGCCGGTAACGGCCGTCCGGCCAGTCTGTCTTCGAGAGGCAGCCATCTCTACAGCACTATACCGGAACCACCGGTGGTGCCCACCGCGCCACCCGGCGAGGCCCTCGCTCCCGCGCATCCAGGCAATCCGCGTACTTACTTTGTCTAGCGCAGAAGGGCGGCGATCGTGCTCCGATCCAGCAGGAGATAGACCGATTCCCCATCTTTTTCTTCCGGTCTTCGCCTCGCTTCCGGTACCCGCTGGGACACGGTCGTCCGGTCGTATCGTGACGTTTCTCGTCGAGATGTAAAAAAATTCCTTCGCTTCAGAACGACTGTGACTACACTTGTACAGTATTCCCCAGTACTCGCGACGTATCGACCGTCACCTCGACTGAGACGCTTTAACTCTTCCACTTGGGGTCGATCGCCCCGCGATATGAACCACTCGGCCGCGAGCAGATGATTCGTTCGCAGCACGCGCGCATAATATTACATACGTACGAAATCGATTTGATGCCTTGTGCTTATTATCATAATGTATAACGATGGATAGATTTAATGGCTTGACTTTTTTCCTAAACTTAGGATACGCGCGTGATCGTCATTCTTTGTTCCCTTCTCGGTATCTCTTTTTCATGTTGCGCAATGTTCTTCCAAATCACGACCAAATATTACCGTTTCGAAACTCATGGAACGAAAGTTCTAAGGGCCCTTCTCCTTTCGTATAGATCTTGTAAATAGTGACGCGGTATTGGTGAGAATGTAGATTTTTTTGCGCTTTGATTTAGCGAGCGAGACGTCGCGTGAAATAATTAAGGATCGGTATTAATTTACCTATAATATACGTATATCCGCACTCTCTAATTCTCGCGAATCTCTTTCGCGGGTCTTTACATTGACTAATTTATTTGCCACGCGAAATCATGATGAATCATCGAAATCTGAAACTAGGTCGCGATCAAAAGCACCTGAGCGAATTTTACGGAATGTTTCATTACGATGGATAGGTCTCTAATTTAAATGTTTTGTCATGTGATCCCTTTCACACACGAGTCCTTTGATTTAGAGTCGTCCTGTTTCGATTTGCATTAATTGTCATAACTGTCAGTAAATTTGCTAATATTTGGATATTTACGATAAACACGGGGAATAATAATGATTATAATGGCAGCTAAATATAGTAGTACAGAAACTGATGTTATGACATAATGCAATTATTTTATATTAATTAAATCGCATTGGTAATTTTTATTTCTAACATTATTCATATCAAAGCACACGCGGAACAATTGTAATAATATTTGTAACGGTATTAGAGAAAATGTACAAGAGAGAATACAAAGTGTTCTTTATAAATATTTATTTTACATACGCTTGAATGAATGCATTTATTTTTTATCGGTGATACTTTATTTTATAAGCGTATTTTATAACCGTATTATGCGTTTGACAACTTAATTGTAAATATTTATATATATATTTTTCCGATGCTCGAGCGAAATAACGTTGCACGAGAAAAGTGAAGTGATATATACATATACATACGAATATTGCTTTCGTAATCGTTTATCCATTTGATTTCGAAATGGACATCGAAATGTCGAAGAAATCATATTTTCATGTAGTAGATTTCGAATTATTATAAATACACGCGTATAAAATTTTGTCAAGTACTCGTAATAATTTTCGATAAGACGGTTAAAATGTATTATAAATAGTACGAGAATATATTTTTCCTTTCGTATTCCGATTCAAGAAATCTTAAGATAAAGTTCCTCGCGCATCTGACACTTCTTTGGAACCCGAGGCGCATCCCTCTTTGCCATTCCTGTCGTTTGTTCGTCGATCACTCGCGATGAAGTGGATAACGAATCATCAAGTGTTAAATGACAGAAAGAAAAGACGTCTCGCGAGAGCTTGTTCCTAAAGATTCACGACTGTTTGTTGATGAAGTAACGGTCGCATAACGCTTATTAGTCCGTAAGTGAACTCTCTGTAAATATTGTATCTAATTTTGTAAATATAATCATGCACATTTCCGAGCACACCGAAGACCAGCGCTGCTGGAACGTTACTGGTCGTGGATACGTCTTAATTATAATTGCGCGTTTAGGACTGTATAATTCTAATTGTATTGTATTATTGTAAATACGCTCATCGAATCACGCATTATATATTCACAGTCTGTTAAATACGTATTAAATTAATTGCCACTTTCCATTTCAGCAAAGAATCATAAAAATAAACACGTTTGTTTTATAAAAAAAAAATTTATCGCGTTTAATCAATCCTATAAAGTTCCCGTTCCAATTATAATATTGCAAAAATATTCTGATGATGTGATGTTAATCTGAAAAAAAAAAATACATTGAAAAAAAATATAAAATATAATCAATCAAAAAATATAATCAATTTTAATAAATATTTAGTTGAATACTGCCAACTAAATATTTATTAAATATAAAAATATTATATATATTTATTTGATACAAGAAATGTTAATTTGATTTAACAATCATTTTTTTTATTGAACAAATATTTACTTAGTGTAAGTAAATGTTTAGTATATCACAATTATTTATAATTACTTATATATATATATATATATATATATATATATATATATATATATA